>NW_027453298.1:0-15513 GCF_964194025.1 Convolutriloba macropyga | reverse complement strand
AACACAAAAACTTTTCAACTTCACAACTTTCACATGCTGATGTTTCTGCTTTCGCATACTAGAAACAGCATAATACTTATTGTTTTGTCAAGTAATTTGTGTGTCTTTCCCATGTGAAGTTTCACCGGTCAACAATGTTTCCCTGACCAATTACGGCTACTAGTAGCTGTATAATACTAGGGAAAATGATTGAGGATTTAATATCAGATTTTCACATGTTGATGTTTCGGCTTTCGCCTACTAGAAACAACATAATACTAGTCTGCTAAGAAATCTCGCTCAAATTGCCTTTTCACATACAGAAGTTTCACCTTCTATTGGTTAGAGAACAGTTCTCAGCTGTCGACATGGTTACTAGTAACAACATCGTACTCAACACAAAAATTCTTCAACTTCACAACTTTCACATGCTGATGTTTCTGCTTTCGCGTACTAGAAACAGCATAATACTTATTGCTTTGTCAAGAAGTGTGTGTGTCTTTCCCATGCGAAAGTTTCACCGGTCAGCAATAATTGCCGTGTCCAATTAAGGTTACTCATAGCTGTATAATACTAGGGAAAATGATTGAGGATTTAATATCAGATTTTCACATGTTGATGTTTCGGCTTTCGCCTACTAGAAACAACATAATACTAGTCTGCTAATAAATCTCGCTCAAATTGCCTTTTCACATACAGAAGTTTCACCTCTTCTTGGTCACTGTACAGATGATGCTGTCTGTTCTTTATTTGGTTCTGCTTATTATAAGGAGGGGCATCACTCCTTCCTCCTTGGTTTGCATGCATTAAGCCTGCTTTGTGAAAAGCGTATCTTTCTAGCTTTTCTTCGCCTTACTCGAGTAGGACGATACAATCCAGACATTAGTCAGTCTTGGTGTAAAGTCACTGAGTATTATTCGGTTCTGCTTTATTCAGCAATATGCTGTATAATTGTTGTAATTTGCGAACATATTTGTTCTCAGTTCCGAACTACTAGCGACGACAGATTACCAGCGGTCATGAGCCATCAAGGTAGTTCTTTGGTGCATCAAGTAGAGAGGTGCCATCAAACAACACTTCCCTAATAATGCTACACACATAGAATTTGCTACAGTGCAGCTTTTTACTTTGCAAAATTTGCGCACAAATTTTGCATAGAATAAATGTTTTATCAAGATTTTTAGATCCCCTCCCTTGAGAGAACGTTACTCCTTTAAGTGAACACCCCGCGGCGTCCTGTTGTTATTGCTTATAACCATTTCGCAAGCCGGAGGCATAATGCACTACGCAAGCCGCTACTTTGGCACAGAGGCACCTAGTTTTACACCCGGGACTTCAGGTGGCCCAGTTTTACACCCAGTACAGCGGTGCCAGTTGGTAACCCGGTGGATCCTCGGAGACCAGACATGATCATAGATCAAACCCGATGTATGCTACTCCTGAACGTATAGTATCTCCACTGTGCAATGAAATTATCGTTCGTTTCGGGCCTTCCTATACGTTCAGCAGACAATCGCTAGGAATTCACCTCGTGACCCGTGGTGACCACACTGGATTTCAAGTTTATTGATTTGGACAGACCTGTCATTTATTTTGCTTTTCAGCTTCAGTTCTGCTCGATCTAGCTTGCCTAAGGCTTGATCTCGCTTTGCTCACCCCTGTAGGAGCCTCTACTAGTACCACTCGGAGTAATGGGGAATCCACCAGACCTAATCGATGAATGCCATCAAACAACAAACATCATACCCGGCTTCATCAGGCATATTTTATTACTTCCGAGAGGTACTTTAGTATCAGATCTTTCTCCATGCCTCTTATGAGGACCCGTCAGACCTTTCGGTTTATCGTTTAGCTTCAGTCCTGCTCGATCTAGCTTTCCCAAGGCTCGATCTAGCTCTATTCGCCCCACTAGAGGGCTCTCTAAGACCCCTCGGTCTTAGTGTTAGCTCCGGTACTGCTCGGTCGTGCTTGCTGAAGGCCCGACCCAGCTTTAGTTAGATTCTCGTACTTTCTCTTGGCCTCTCTAGGAGGACCAGACAGACCTCTCGGTCTATCGTTTAGCTTCAGTCCTGCTCGATCTAGCTTGCCCAAGGCTTGATCAAGCTCTATTCGCCCCGCTAGAGGGCTCTCTAAGACCCCTCGGTCTTAGTGTTATCTTCTGTAATGCCTAACCAAGCTTACTACAGGCCTTGGTCAGGTCTTTATCGGTCACCGATTAGTAACAGACCAATCATAGGGCCTTCCACCCTATCCGGGTTGAGGTCTTTAGTCCAGCCATATTTTGACAAGACACCTCTCCCTAATAATGCCCCACACATAGAATTACTGTCCATGCAGTATTTAACTTGTGTTTTTTTCTAAAATTTGATTTTCACTTTTTGGAGGTTCATTTGCTCCTCTGACACTCTTTCAGCTTCAATCTTACTCGATCTAGCTTTCCCAAGGCTCGATCTAGCTCTATTCGCCCCACTAGAGGGCTCTCTAAGACACTTCGGTCTTAGTGTTAGCTCCGGTCTTGCTCAATCGTGCTTGCTGAAGGCGCGATCAAGCTTTAGTTAGCTTCTCGTACTTCCTCTTGGCCTCTCTAGGAGGACCAGACAGACCTCTCGGTCTATCGTTTAGCTTCAGTCCTGCTCGATCTAGCTTTCCCAAGGCTCGATCTAGCTCTATTCGCCCTGCTAGAGGGCTCTCTAAGACCCCTCGGTCTTAGTGTTAGCTCCGGTACAGCTCGGTCGTGCTTGCTGAAGGCCCGATCAAGCTTTAGTTAGATTCTCGTACTTTCTCTTGGCCTCTATAGGAGGACCAGACAGACCTCTCGGTCTATCGTTTAGCTTCAGTCCTGCTTGATCTAGCTTTCCCAAGGCTCGATCTAGCTCTATTCGCCCTGCTAGAGGGCTCTCTAAGACCCCTCGGTCTTAGTGTTAGCTCCGGTACAGCTCGGTCGTGCTTGCTGAAGGCCCGATCAAGCTTTAGTTAGCTTCTCGTACTTTCTCTTGGCCTCTCTAGGAGGACCAGACAGACCTCTCGGTCTATCGTTTAGCTTCAGTCCTGCTCGATCTAGCTTTCCCAAGGCTCGATCTAGATCTATTCGCCCTGCTAGAGGGCTCTCTAAGACCCCTCGGTCTTAGTGTTAGCTCCGGTACAGCTCGGTCGTGCTTGCTGAAGGCCTGATCAAGCTTTAGTTAGCTTCTCGTACTTTCTCTTGGCCTCTCTAGGAGGACCAGACAGACCTTTCGGTCTCTTGCTTAGCTTCAGTCCTGCTCGATCTAGCTTTCCCAAGGCTCGATCTAGCTCTATTCGCCCCGCTAGAGGGCTCTCTAAGACCCCTCGGTCTTAGTGTTAACTCCTGTAATGCCTAACCAAGCTTACTACAGGCCTTGGTCAGGTCTTTATCGGTCACCGATTAGTAACAGACCGATCATGGGGCCTTCCACCCTATCCGGGTTGAGGTCTTTAGTCCAGCCATATTTTGACAAGACACCTCCCCCTAATAATGCCCCACACATAGAAATACTGTCCATGCAGTATTTAACTTGTGTTTTTTCTAAAATTTGATTTTCACTTTTTGGAGGTTCATTTGCTCCTCTGACACTCTTTCAGCTTCAATCTTACTCGATCTAGCTTTCCCAAGGCTCGATCTAGCTCTATTCGCCCCACCAGAGGGCTCTCTAAGACACTTCGGTCTTAGTGTTAGCTCCGGTCTTGCTCAATCGTGCTTGCTGAAGGCGCGATCAAGCTTTAGTTAGCTTCTCGTACTTTCTCTTGGCCTCTCTAGGAGGACCAGACAGACCTCTCGGTCTATCGTTTAGCTTCAGTCCTGCTCGATCTAGCTTTCCCAAGGCTCGATCTAGCTCTATTCGCCCCGCTAGAGGGCTCTCTAAGACCCCTCGGTCTTAGTGTTAGCTCCGGTACAGCTCGGTCGTGCTTGCTGAAGGCCCGATCAAGCTTTAGTTGGCTTCTCGTACTTTCTCTTGGCCTCTCTAGGAGGACCAGACAGACCTCTCGGTCTCTTGCTTAGCTTCAGTCCTGCTCGATCTAGCTTGCCCAAGGCTTGATCAAGCTCTATTCGCCCCGCTAGAGGGCTCTCTAAGACCCCTCGGTCTTAGTGTTAGCTCCGGTACAGCTCGGTCGTGCTTGCTGAAGGCCCGATCAAGCTTTAGTTAGCTTCTCGTTTTTTCTCTTGGCCTCTCTAGGAGGACCAGACAGACCTCTCGGTCTATCGTTTAGCTTCAGTCCTGCTCGATCTAGCTTTCCCAAGGCTCGATCTAGCTCTATTCGCCCCGCTAGAGGGCTCTCTAAGACCCCTCGGTCTTAGTGTTAGCTCCGGTACAGCTCGGTCGTGCTTGCTGAAGGCCCGATCAAGCTTTAGTTGGCTTCTCGTACTTTCTCTTGGCCTCTCTAGGAGGACCAGACAGACCTCTCGGTCTATCCTTTAGCTTCAGTCCTGCTCGATCTAGCTTTCCCAAGGCTCGATCTAGCTCTATTCGCCCCGCTAGAGGGCTCTCTAAGACCCCTCGGTCTTAGTGTTATCTCCTGTAATGCCTAACCAAGCTTACTACAGGCCTTGGTCAGGTCTTTATCGGTCACCGATTAGTAACAGACCGATCATAGGGCCTTCCACCCTATCTGGGTTGAGGTCTTTAGTCCAGCCATATTTTGACAAGACACCTCCCCCTAATAATGCCCCACACATAGAATTACTGTTTATGCAGCTTTTCACTTGTGAAATTTTTAATTTTCGCAATTATTATAGAATAAGTGTTTGCGCAGCTTTTCATAGGTCGAGCTCTAGCTAGCTAGCTCAAGCTAGCTAGCTAGCTCAAGCTCAAGCTATCTAGCTCAAGCTCAAGCCAGCTAGCTCAAGCTCAAGCTAGCTAGCTAGCTCAAGCTCAAGCTAGCTAGCTAGCTCAAGCTCATGCTAGCTAGCTCAAGCTCAAGCTAGCTAGCTCAAGCTCAAGCTAGCTAGCTAGCTCAAGCTCAAGCTCAAGCTAGCTAGCTCAAGCTCAAGCTCAAGCTAGCTAGCTAGCTCAAGCTCAAGCTAGCTAGCTAGCTCAAGCTCAAGCTAGCTAGCTAGCTCAAGCTCAAGCTAGCTAGCTCAAGCTCAAGCTCAAGCTCAAGCTAGCTAGCTAGCTCAAGCTAGCTAGCTAGCTCAAGCTCAAGCTAGCTAGCTAGCTCAAGTTCAAGCTAGCTAGCTAGCTCAAGCTCAAGCTAGCTAGCTAGCTCAAGCTCAAGCTAGCTAGCTCAAGCTCAAGCTAGCTAGCTCAAGCTCAAGCTAGCTAGCTAGCTCAAGCTCAAGCTCAAGCTAGCTAGCTCAAGCTCAAGCTCAAGCTAGCTAGCTAGCTCAAGCTCAAGCTAGCTAGCTAGCTCAAGCTCAAGCTCAAGCTAGCTAGCTAGCTCAAGTTCAAGCTAGCTAGCTAGCTCAAGCTCAAGCTAGCTAGCTCAAGCTCAAGCTAGCTAGCTCAAGCTCAAGCCAGCTAGCTCAAGCTCAAGCTCAAGCTAGCTAGCTAGCTCAAGCACAAGCTAGCTAGCTAGCTCAATCTCAAGCTAGCTAGCTCAAGCTCAAGCTAGCTAGCTCAAGCTCAAGCTAGCTAGCTAGCTCAAGCTCAAGCTCAAGCTAGCTAGCTCAAGCTCAAGCTCAAGCTAGCTAGCTAGCTCAAGCTCAAGCTAGCTAGCTAGCTCAAGCTCAAGCTCAAGCTAGCTAGCTCAAGCTCAAGCTCAAGCTAGCTAGCTAGCTCAAGCTCAAGCTGGCTAGCTAGCTCAAGCTCAAGCTAGCTAGCTAGCTCAAGCTCAAGCTAGCTAGCTCAAGCTCAAGCTCAAGCTCAAGCTAGCTAGCTAGCTCAAGCTAGCTAGCTAGCTCAAGCTCAAGCTAGCTAGCTAGCTCAAGTTCAAGCTAGCTAGCTAGCTCAAGCTCAAGCTAGCTAGCTAGCTCAAGCTCAAGCTAGCTAGCTCAAGCTCAAGCTAGCTAGCTCAAGCTCAAGCTAGCTAGCTAGCTCAAGCTCAAGCTCAAGCTAGCTAGCTCAAGCTCAAGCTCAAGCTAGCTAGCTAGCTCAAGCTCAAGCTAGCTAGCTAGCTCAAGCTCAAGCTAGCTAGCTAGCTCAAGTTCAAGCTAGCTAGCTAGCTCAAGCTCAAGCTAGCTAGCTCAAGCTCAAGCTAGCTAGCTCAAACTCAAGCTAGCTAGCTAGCTCAAGTTCAAGCTAGCTAGCTAGCTCAAGCTCAAGCTAGCTAGCTAGCTCAAGCTCAAGCTAGCTAGCTCAAGCTCAAGCTAGCTAGCTCAAGCTCCAGCTAGCTAGCTAGCTCAAGCTCAAGCTCAAGCTAGCTAGCTCAAGCTCAAGCTCAAGCTAGCTAGCTAGCTCAAGCTCAAGCTAGCTAGCTAGCTCAAGCTCAAGCTAGCTAGCTAGCTCAAGTTCAAGCTAGCTAGCTAGCTCAAGCTCAAGCTAGCTAGCTCAAGCTCAAGCTAGCTAGCTCAAGCTCAAGCCAGCTAGCTCAAGCTCAAGCTCAAGCTAGCTAGCTAGCTCAAGCACAAGCTTGCTAGCTAGCTCAAGCTCAAGCTAGCTAGCTCAAGCTCAAGCTAGCTAGCTCAAGCTCAAGCTAGCTAGCTCAAGCTCAAGCTCAAGCTAGCTAGCTAGCTCAAGCACAAGCTTGCTAGCTAGCTCAAGCTCAAGCTAGCTAGCTCAAGCTCAAGCTAGCTAGCTCAAGCTCAAGCTAGCTAGCTAGCTCAAGCTCAAGCTCAAGCTAGCTAGCTCAAGCTCAAGCTCAAGCTAGCTAGCTGGCTCAAGCTCAAGCTAGCTAGCTAGCTCAAGCTCAAGCTAGCTAGCTAGCTCAAGCTCAAGCTAGCTAGCTCAAGCTCAAGCTCAAGCTAGCTAGCTAGCTCAAGCTAGCTAGCTAGCTCAAGCTCAAGCTAGCTAGCTAGCTCAAGTTCAAGCTAGCTAGCTAGCTCAAGCTCAAGCTAGCTAGCTAGCTCAAGCTCAAGCTAGCTAGCTCAAGCTCAAGCTAGCTAGCTCAAGCTCAAGCTAGCTAGCTAGCTCAAGCTCAAGCTCAAGCTAGCTAGCTCAAGCTCAAGCTCAAGCTAGCTAGCTAGCTCAAGCTCAAGCTAGCTAGCTAGCTCAAGCTCAAGCTAGCTAGCTAGCTCAAGTTCAAGCTAGCTAGCTAGCTCAAGCTCAAGCTAGCTAGCTCAAGCTCAAGCTAGCTAGCTCAAGCTCAAGCCAGCTAGCTCAAGCTCAAGCTCAAGCTAGCTAGCTAGCTCAAGCACAAGCTAGCTAGCTAGCTCAAGCTCAAGCTAGCTAGCTCAAGCTCAAGCTAGCTAGCTCAAGCTCAAGCTAGCTAGCTAGCTCAAGCTCAAGCTCAAGCTAGCTAGCTCAAGCTCAAGCTCAAGCTAGCTAGCTAGCTCAAGCTCAAGCTAGCTAGCTAGCTCAAGCTCAAGCTAGCTAGCTCAAGCTCAAGCTCAAGCTAGCTAGCTAGCTCAAGCTCAAGCTAGCTAGCTAGCTCAAGCTCAAGCTAGCTAGCTAGCTCAAGCTCAAGCTAGCTAGCTCAAGCTCAAGCTCAAGCTCAAGCTAGCTAGCTAGCTCAAGCTAGCTAGCTAGCTCAAGCTCAAGCTAGCTAGCTAGCTCAAGTTCAAGCTAGCTAGCTAGCTCAAGCTCAAGCTAGCTAGCTAGCTCAAGCTCAAGCTAGCTAGCTCAAGCTCAAGCTAGCTAGCTCAAGCTCAAGCTAGCTAGCTAGCTCAAGCTCAAGCTCAAGCTAGCTAGCTCAAGCTCAAGCTCAAGCTAGCTAGCTAGCTCAAGCTCAAGCTAGCTAGCTAGCTCAAGCTCAAGCTAGCTAGCTAGCTCAAGTTCAAGCTAGCTAGCTAGCTCAAGCTCAAGCTAGCTAGCTCAAGCTCAAGCTAGCTAGCTCAAACTCAAGCTAGCTAGCTAGCTCAAGTTCAAGCTAGCTAGCTAGCTCAAGCTCAAGCTAGCTAGCTAGCTCAAGCTCAAGCTAGCTAGCTCAAGCTCAAGCTAGCTAGCTCAAGCTCAAGCTAGCTAGCTAGCTCAAGCTCAAGCTCAAGCTAGCTAGCTCAAGCTCAAGCTCAAGCTAGCTAGCTAGCTCAAGCTCAAGCTAGCTAGCTAGCTCAAGCTCAAGCTAGCTAGCTAGCTCAAGTTCAAGCTAGCTAGCTAGCTCAAGCTCAAGCTAGCTAGCTCAAGCTCAAGCTAGCTAGCTCAAGCTCAAGCCAGCTAGCTCAAGCTCAAGCTCAAGCTAGCTAGCTAGCTCAAGCACAAGCTTGCTAGCTAGCTCAAGCTCAAGCTAGCTAGCTCAAGCTCAAGCTAGCTAGCTCAAGCTCAAGCTAGCTAGCTCAAGCTCAAGCTCAAGCTAGCTAGCTAGCTCAAGCACAAGCTTGCTAGCTAGCTCAAGCTCAAGCTAGCTAGCTCAAGCTCAAGCTAGCTAGCTCAAGCTCAAGCTAGCTAGCTAGCTCAAGCTCAAGCTCAAGCTAGCTAGCTCAAGCTCAAGCTCAAGCTAGCTAGCTAGCTCAAGCTCAAGCTAGCTAGCTAGCTCAAGCTCAAGCTAGCTAGCTAGCTCAAGCTCAAGCTAGCTAGCTCAAGCTCAAGCTCAAGCTAGCTAGCTAGCTCAAGCTAGCTAGCTAGCTCAAGCTCAAGCTAGCTAGCTAGCTCAAGTTCAAGCTAGCTAGCTAGCTCAAGCTCAAGCTAGCTAGCTAGCTCAAGCTCAAGCTATCTAGCTCAAGCTCAAGCTAGCTAGCTCAAGCTCAAGCTAGCTAGCTAGCTCAAGCTCAAGCTCAAGCTAGCTAGCTCAAGCTCAAGCTCAAGCTAGCTAGCTAGCTCAAGCTCAAGCTAGCTAGCTAGCTCAAGCTCAAGCTAGCTAGCTAGCTCAAGTTCAAGCTAGCTAGCTAGCTCAAGCTCAAGCTAGCTAGCTCAAGCTCAAGCTAGCTAGCTCAAGCTCAAGCCAGCTAGCTCAAGCTCAAGCTCAAGCTAGCTAGCTAGCTCAAGCTCAAGCTCAAGCTCAAGCTAGCTAGCTAGCTCAAGTTCAAGCTAGCTAGCTAGCTCAAGCTCAAGCTAGCTAGCTCAAGCTCAAGCTAGCTAGCTCAAGCTCAAGCCAGCTAGCTCAAGCTCAAGCTCAAGCTAGCTAGCTAGCTCAAGCTCAAGCTAGCTAGCTCAAGCTCAAGCTAGCTAGCTAGCTAGCTCAAGCTCAAGCTCAAGCTAGCTAGCTCAAGCTCAAGCTCAAGCTAGCTAGCTCAAGCTCAAGCTCAAGCTAGCTAGCTCAAGCTCAAGCTCAAGCTAGCTAGCTCAAGCCCAAGCTCAAGCTAGCTAGCTAGCTCAAGCTCAAGCTAGCTAGCTCAAGCTCAAGCTCAAGCTCAAGCTAGCTAGCTAGCTAGCTCAAGCTCAAGCTCAAGCTAGCTAGCTAGCTCAAGCTCAAGCTAGCTAGCTCAAGCTCAAGCTAGCTAGCTAGCTCAAGTTCAAGCTAGCTAGCTAGCTCAAGCTCAAGCTAGCTAGCTAGCTCAAGCTCAAGCTAGCTAGCTCAAGCTCAAGCTAGCTAGCTCAAGCTCAAGCTAGCTAGCTAGCTCAAGCTCAAGCTCAAGCTAGCTAGCTCAAGCTCAAGCTCAAGCTAGCTAGCTAGCTCAAGCTCAAGCTAGCTAGCTAGCTCAAGCTCAAGCTAGCTAGCTAGCTCAAGTTCAAGCTAGCTAGCTAGCTCAAGCTCAAGCTAGCTAGCTCAAGCTCAAGCTAGCTAGCTCAAACTCAAGCTAGCTAGCTAGCTCAAGTTCAAGCTAGCTAGCTAGCTCAAGCTCAAGCTAGCTAGCTAGCTCAAGCTCAAGCTAGCTAGCTCAAGCTCAAGCTAGCTAGCTCAAGCTCAAGCTAGCTAGCTAGCTCAAGCTCAAGCTCAAGCTAGCTAGCTCAAGCTCAAGCTCAAGCTAGCTAGCTAGCTCAAGCTCAAGCTAGCTAGCTAGCTCAAGCTCAAGCTAGCTAGCTAGCTCAAGTTCAAGCTAGCTAGCTAGGTCAAGCTCAAGCTAGCTAGCTCAAGCTCAAGCTAGCTAGCTCAAGCTCAAGCCAGCTAGCTCAAGCTCAAGCTCAAGCTAGCTAGCTAGCTCAAGCACAAGCTTGCTAGCTAGCTCAAGCTCAAGCTAGCTAGCTCAAGCTCAAGCTAGCTAGCTCAAGCTCAAGCTAGCTAGCTCAAGCTCAAGCTCAAGCTAGCTAGCTAGCTCAAGCACAAGCTTGCTAGCTAGCTCAAGCTCAAGCTAGCTAGCTCAAGCTCAAGCTAGCTAGCTCAAGCTCAAGCTAGCTAGCTAGCTCAAGCTCAAGCTCAAGCTAGCTAGCTCAAGCTCAAGCTCAAGCTAGCTAGCTAGCTCAAGCTCAAGCTAGCTAGCTAGCTCAAGCTCAAGCTAGCTAGCTAGCTCAAGCTCAAGCTAGCTAGCTCAAGCTCAAGCTCAAGCTAGCTAGCTAGCTCAAGCTAGCTAGCTAGCTCAAGCTCAAGCTAGCTAGCTAGCTCAAGTTCAAGCTAGCTAGCTAGCTCAAGCTCAAGCTAGCTAGCTAGCTCAAGCTCAAGCTAGCTAGCTCAAGCTCAAGCTAGCTAGCTCAAGCTCAAGCTAGCTAGCTAGCTCAAGCTCAAGCTCAAGCTAGCTAGCTCAAGCTCAAGCTCAAGCTAGCTAGCTAGCTCAAGCTCAAGCTAGCTAGCTAGCTCAAGCTCAAGCTAGCTAGCTAGCTCAAGTTCAAGCTAGCTAGCTAGCTCAAGCTCAAGCTAGCTAGCTCAAGCTCAAGCTAGCTAGCTCAAGCTCAAGCCAGCTAGCTCAAGCTCAAGCTCAAGCTAGCTAGCTAGCTCAAGCTCAAGCTCAAGCTAGCTAGCTAGCTCAAGTTCAAGCTAGCTAGCTAGCTCAAGCTCAAGCTAGCTAGCTCAAGCTCAAGCTAGCTAGCTCAAGCTCAAGCCAGCTAGCTCAAGCTCAATCTCAAGCTAGCTAGCTAGCTCAAGCTCAAGCTAGCTAGCTCAAGCTCAAGCTAGCTAGCTAGCTAGCTCAAGCTCAAGCTCAAGCTAGCTAGCTCAAGCTCAAGCTCAAGCTAGCTAGCTCAAGCTCAAGCTCAAGCTAGCTAGCTCAAGCTCAAGCTCAAGCTAGCTAGCTCAAGCTCAAGCTCAAGCTAGCTAGCTAGCTCAAGCTCAAGCTAGCTAGCTCAAGCTCAAGCTCAAGCTCAAGCTAGCTAGCTAGCTAGCTCAAGCTCAAGCTCAAGCTAGCTAGCTAGCTCAAGCTCAAGCTAGCTAGCTCAAGCTCAAGCCAGCTAGCTCAAGCTCAAGCTCAAGCTAGCTAGCTAGCTCAAGCTCAAGCTAGCTAGCTCAAGCTCAAGCCAGCTAGCTCAAGCTCAAGCTCAAGCTCAAGCTAGCTAGCTAGCTCAAGCTCAAGCTAGATAGCTAGCTCAAGCTAGCTAGCTAGCTCAAGCTCAAGCTCAAGCTAGCTAGCTAGCTAGCTCAAGCTCAAGCTAGCTAGCTCAAGCTCAAGCCAGCTAGCTCAAGCTCAAGCTCAAGCTAGCTAGCTAGCTCAAGCTCAAGCTAGCTAGCTCAAGCTCAAGCTCAAGCGAGCTAGCTAGCTCAAGCTCAAGCTAGCTAGCTAGCTCAAGCTCAAGCTAGCTAACTCAAGCTAACTCAGCTAGCTCAAGCTAACTCAAGCTAGCTAAAGCTAACTCAAGCTAACTCAAGCTAACTCAAGCTAACTCAAGCTAGCTAAAGCTAACTCAAGCTAACTCAAGCTAACCCGAGCTAACTCAAGCTAGCTCAAGCTAACCCAAGCTAGCTAAAGCTAACTCAAGCTAACTCAAGCTAATTCAAGCTAACTCAAGCTAACTCAAGCTAACTCAAGCTAACTCAAGCTAGCTAAAGCTAACTCAAGCTAACTCAAGCTAACTCAAGCTAACCCGAGCTAACTCAAGCTAACTGAAGGTAGCTAAAGCTAGTTCAAGCTAACTCAAGCTAGCTAAAGCTAAGACAAGCTAACTCAAGCTAACTCAAGCTAACTCAAGCTAACTCAAGCTAACTCAAGCTAGTTCAAGCTAACTCAAGCTAACTCAAGCTAACTCAAGCTAGCTAAAGCTAACTCAAGCTAACTCAAGCTAACTCAAGCTAACCCGAGCTAACTCAAGCTAACTCAAGGTAGCTAAAGCTAGTTCAAGCTAACTCAAGCTAGCTAAAGCTAAGACAAGCTAACTCAAGCTAACTCAAGCTAACTCAAGCTAACTCAAGCTAACTCAAGCTAGTTCAAGCTAACTCAAGCTAGCTAAAGCTAACTCAAGCTAACTCAAGCTAACTCAAGCTAGCTCAAGCTAACTCAAGCTAGTTCAAGCTAACTCAAGCTAGCTAAAGCTAACTCAAGCTAACTCAAGCTAACTCAAGCTAACTCAAGCTAGCTAAAGCTAACTCAAGCTAACTCAAGCTAACCCGAGCTAACTCAAGCTAGCTCAAGCTAACCCAAGCTAGCTAAAGCTAACTCAAGCTAACTCAAGCTAATTCAAGCTAACTCAAGCTAACTCAAGCTAACTCAAGCTAACTCAAGCTAGCTAAAGCTAACTCAAGCTAACTCAAGCTAACTCAAGCTAACCCGAGCTAACTCAAGCTAACTCAAGGTAGCTAAAGCTAGTTCAAGCTAACTCAAGCTAGCTAAAGCTAAGACAAGCTAACTCAAGCTAACTCAAGCTAACTCAAGCTAACTCAAGCTAACTCAAGCTAACTCAAGCTAGCTAAAGCTAACTCAAGCTAACTCAAGCTAACTCAAGCTAACCCGAGCTAACTCAAGCTAACTCAAGGTAGCTAAAGCTAGTTCAAGCTAACTCAAGCTAGCTAAAGCTAAGACAAGCTAACTCAAGCTAACTCAAGCTAACTCAAGCTAACTCAAGCTAACTAAAGCTAGTTCAAGCTAACTCAAGCTAGCTAAAGCTAACTCAAGCTAACTCAAGCTAACTCAAGCTAGCTCAAGCTAACTCAAGCTAGTTCAAGCTAACTCAAGCTAGCTAAAGCTAACTCAAGCTAACTCAAGCTAACTCAAGCTAACTCAAGCTAGCTAAAGCTAACTCAAGCTAACTCAAGCTAACCCGAGCTAACTCAAGCTAGCTCAAGCTAACCCAAGCTAGCTAAAGCTAACTCAAGCTAACTCAAGCTAATTCAAGCTAACTCAAGCTAACTCAAGCTAACTCAAGCTAACTCAAGCTAGCTAAAGCTAACTCAAGCTAACTCAAGCTAACTCAAGCTAACCCGAGCTAACTCAAGCTAACTCAAGGTAGCTAAAGCTAGTTCAAGCTAACTCAAGCTAGCTAAAGCTAAGACAAGCTAACTCAAGCTAACTCAAGCTAACTCAAGCTAACTCAAGCTAACTCAAGCTAACTCAAGCTAGTTCAAGCTAACTCAAGCTAACTCAAGCTAACTCAAGCTAGCTAAAGCTAACTCAAGCTAACTCAAGCTAACTCAAGCTAACCCGAGCTAACTCAAGCTAACTCAAGGTAGCTAAAGCTAGTTCAAGCTAGCTCAAGCTAGCTAAAGCTAAGACAAGCTAACTCAAGCTAACTCAAGCTAACTCAAGCTAACTCAAGCTAGTTCAAGCTAACTCAAGCTAGCTAAAGCTAACTCAAGCTAACTCAAGCTAACTCAAGCTAGCTCAAGCTAACTCAAGCTAGTTCAAGCTAACTCAAGCTAGCTAAAGCTAACTCAAGCTAACTCAAGCTAACTCAAGCTAGCTCAAGCTAACTCAAGCTAACTCAAGCTAACTCAAGCTAACCCGAGCTAACTCAAGCTAACTCAAGGTAGCTAAAGCTAGTTCAAGCTAGCTCAAGCTAGCTAAAGCTAAGACAAGCTAACTCAAGCTAACTCAAGCTAACTCAAGCTAACTCAAGCTAGTTCAAGCTAACTCAAGCTAGCTAAAGCTAACTCAAGCTAACTCAAGCTAACTCAAGCTAGCTCAAGCTAACTCAAGCTAGTTCAAGCTAACTCAAGCTAGCTAAAGCTAACTCAAGCTAACTCAAGCTAACTCAAGCTAGCTCAAGCTAACTCAAGCTAGTTCAAGCTAACTCAAGCTAGCTAAAGCTAACTCAAGCTAACTCAAGCTAACTCAAGCTAACTCAAGCTAGCTAAAGCTAACTCAAGCTAACTCAAGCTAACCCGAGCTAACTCAAGCTAGCTCAAGCTAACCCAAGCTAGCTAAAGCTAACTCAAGCTAACTCAAGCTAATTCAAGCTAACTCAAGCTAACTCAAGCTAACTCAAGCTAACTCAAGCTAGCTAAAGCTAACTCAAGCTAACTCAAGCTAACTCAAGCTAACCCGAGCTAACTCAAGCTAACTCAAGGTAGCTAAAGCTAGTTCAAGCTAACTCAAGCTAGCTAAAGCTAAGACAAGCTAACTCAAGCTAACTCAAGCTAACTCAAGCTAACTCAAGCTAACTCAAGCTTGTTCAAGCTAACTCAAGCTAACTCAAGCTAACTCAAGCTAGCTAAAGCTAACTCAAGCTAACTCAAGCTAACTCAAGCTAACCCGAGCTAACTCAAGCTAACTCAAGGTAGCTAAAGCTAGTTCAAGCTAGCTCAAGCTAGCTAAAGCTAAGACAAGCTAACTCAAGCTAACTCAAGCTAACTCAAGCTAGTTCAAGCTAACTCAAGCTAGCTAAAGCTAACTCAAGCTAACTCAAGCTAACTCAAGCTAGCTCAAGCTAACTCAAGCTAGTTCAAGCTAACTCAAGCTAGCTAAAGCTAACTCAAGCTAACTCAAGCTAACTCAAGCTAACTCAAGCTAGCTAAAGCTAACTCAAGCTAACTCAAGCTAACCCGAGCTAACTCAAGCTAGCTCAAGCTAACCCAAGCTAGCTAAAGCTAACTCAAGCTAACTCAAGCTAATTCAAGCTAACTCAAGCTAACTCAAGCTAACTCAAGCTAACTCAAGCTAGCTAAAGCTAACTCAAGCTAACTCAAGCTAACTCAAGCTAACCCGAGCTAACTCAAGCTAACTCAAGGTAGCTAAAGCTAGTTCAAGCTAACTCAAGCTAGCTAAAGCTAAGACAAGCTAACTCAAGCTAACTCAAGCTAACTCAAGCTAACTCAAGCTAAAGCTAGTTCAAGCTAACTCAAGCTAGCTAAAGCTAACTCAAGCTAACTCAAGCTAACTCAAGCTAACCCGAGCTAACTCAAGCTAACTCAAGGTAGCTAAAGCTAGTTCAAGCTAACTCAAGCTAGCTAAAGCTAAGACAAGCTAACTCAAGCTAACTCAAGCTAACTCAAGCTAACTCAAGCTAACTAAAGCTAGTTCAAGCTAACTCAAGCTAGCTAAAGCTAACTCAAGCTAACTCAAGCTAACTCAAGCTAGCTCAAGCTAACTCAAGCTAGTTCAAGCTAACTCAAGCTAGCTAAAGCTAACTCAAGCTAACTCAAGCTAACTCAAGCTAACTCAAGCTAGCTAAAGCTAACTCAAGCTAACTCAAGCTAACCCGAGCTAACTCAAGCTAGCTCAAGCTAACCCAAGCTAGCTAAAGCTAACTCAAGCTAACTCAAGCTAACTAAAGCTAGTTCAAGCTAACTCAAGCTAGCTAAAGCTAACTC
>NW_027453297.1:0-43909 GCF_964194025.1 Convolutriloba macropyga | reverse complement strand
ATATATATATATATATATATATATATATATATATATATATATATATATATATATATATATATATATATATATAATATATATATATATATATATATATATATATATATATATATATATATATATATATATATATATATATATATATATATATATATATATATATATAATATATATATATATATATATATATATATATATATATATATATATATATATATATATATATTATATATATATATATATATATATATATATATATATATATATATATTATATATATATATATATATATATATATATATATATATATATATATATATGTATATGATTCCCTTTGGAATTTTCGCACAGAACCAAAATAATACCTTGTAACACTAATCTCACTACTTCGCTCTTTGCAGTGAAGACAATATTAGTTTTTTAAGGGGCATTCAAAACCAGTAAAGACTTCTCGACCACAAGAGGAAAGAAGGAAAAAAGACTTTAATTACATTGAATTCAGAGACCTGACTTCAATTTGATGCTTGGACTGTTCAGTTGATTTCTTGCTGATTAGTAGCCCGACCTGCCAGAAGTTCTGTAAAAGTCTTTTACCGGCTTTCACAATAAAACAGATAAAACAGCTACTTTTTTGCAAAAAAAATCCTCCAATTACTGCTAAATACTATCCACAACCATGCGCTCCAGTTAAATAAGAGGTACACTAAGCTAAAATGTTTTTACAATTTACAAGTCCCAGAGAAAACTTTGGTTCTTAAAAGTTGTTTCATAATTAAAAACTAAGTCTATAACCAAACTTTGGAATTCTTTCTTACTGAAAAAAATTTTAAACGAGCAAAAATTTTTAAACGCAGTAAAAACGAGCAAAAAGTTTTAAAGCGAGGTAAAAACGAGCACAATTTCTAAAAACGAGCACAATTTCTAAAAACGAGCACATTTTCTAAAAACGAGCTAAAGTCTGTTCATGGCTGATTATGGTCTGGATGGGTCTGATCATGGAAGAAATAAAAACGAGTCAAAAACGAGCACGTATGAAAAACGAGCTAAAGTCTGATCATGGCAGATTATCGTCTGGATGGGTCTGATCATGACCGATTTTAGTCTGGATGGGTCTGATCATTAACGCACACCTCGACCTGGGCTCCGTTTTCCCAGGAGAACGTTAATGTTTTTGGTTCAAGGACGTCAATCGTCTGTCCTTGATTAGTTTGGCTTTGATTGGGTACTTGAGATTTAAATTTCAAGCGGTTCTCAACCCTTTTTGTCATTTTCTTCAACAATCAGTCCGCGTGGAATTTCATTCGATCAATAAGAGTGGAGTTAACGTTGACTTGTATCGCTGAATGACCTCTTGTGCTAGTGTAGCAATTGGTTTATGTCTCAGTTTAAAAGTGACCATTGCAATTCTGAGTTTGACATCCAGTTGTCATGAAACAACGTTGGTTGCAGTAGAATTTGACGTTTTTAGAGTTGAAGCGCTTTATTGTTGATTTTGTACCAAACTCGGAAGTATTTTTTTCTTGCTCTTATTGGAGTTTACTGGTAACTCTGGCAAAACTGGTTTCTGTGGGATTGTAATGTCGCGGTTTAAAAAATGAAATGAATCTGTTAGATTATCGATCAAACTATAGTCTTGAACTTAGTTAGAATTATAAGATAGAACGTTTGACAAACCAGATTACTCAGAAAAGAACAAGTTGATTATAGTGACAAAATTTATATTAGTGAATTGTCATGAAATGGTGCTTAGGATCAATATTCGGTTAAAACTAGTGAATCTAGATAGCTATTATTTGAGTAAGATTTTTTTAAGGTGAAGTCTTCCCAGCATGTATTGAATGATTATGATACCACAGGAAATGTGAATGAATTCAAAAAAAGTGTAAAAGCATACTATCTATTGTATCCCGTGCGAATGTATTGTATCCGTGATTTCGGAAAGGCACAGGACTGATTTCGTGCGACGAAAAGGCACAGGATTTTCAAATCTGGAGCACAAGATGATGCAGACGAGTTGAACGAAGGGACTCTAAAAATCACTACATGGGACAGAGGAGCATACCGATGAGCCTGCACCACTAGACAATGGGCACGAAATGATAAAAAGAAGAACCACAAGATTCTGAAGGATGCATATGATAGGAAGTGGCGGACATCAAGGAGAAAGAAACAATGTTTGGTGCCATCTGGCAATGACTCTACAAGCAGCAACACTCATGCTGTTGAGACATGACTGTGGGTGAGAAGACAATATCGGAGATGGAGCATAAGCAGAATGCGGACACGCGGACCGTGGTGTTTTTGTTTGCAAAGCCTGCTCGACTGCAGCTTGAGGATTCTGAGGATTTAGACAACTTCATAATCAGAGAACAGGAATTGCTCAAAAGGCTACAAGAAACAGAAGAAGCAGTCTCAGAAATCTTCTTCAACTCCTTGATCCTCAAAAGTCGGCTAATGAGGCATGAAAGTTTTGTTATACAGGTGAGCTTCAACCCGGGCAACGAACTTTACAGAGTTGAGGAGAAGACTGCAGAACTTCCATGAGAGCACATCACAGAGACACAAGGGACAAAGTTGTTCAGTGGGCCTTATAGTGAAGCGTGACTTCAGGAAGGGACACAAGAGAGGAAACTCCTTTGCGTGTGGGGTCACTGAACACATTGCTGGAACTGCATGAGAAAGCAGCCAGTACAATGCAGCATTTGTGGTGAGAAGGGTCACCTAAAAGAGCATGCAAGAGACAAAGAAATGAAAGCAAACGTAAATCAATTGTCTTGGGTCCAACATTGGCTAAACCAGACGAAGAATAATGGGCCGCTCTTACCCAGTGGTAGACCGCAGGCATGCTAGTGGATAGTGGTTGTACAGATCACATAGCGATAAATTTTGAGGCGTTCCTTTACATATGCTCATGCAATCAGTATTCAGAAATCCTGAGGGAGAGCCTTGTAGAAGTGTGGGCAGAGGCTGTGTCAGCATACCCTCAAACAAAGAGGAGAACCAATTCAAACTCAAAATGTTTTTGTGTGTGACTGAATAATCCTCAAACCTCTTGTCACGCTCATTTTGAACAAAGTGGGGATATAGCTTCACTTTTGAGAAAAGAAAAAGCTGCTTGAAACTCCAGAAGGGAACTGGGGTAAAACTAACACAAGAAAGTATTTTGTTTTACTTAACCCGCAGCGTTCTAGAATTCAAGAAAATTCCAACAGTGTGAAACTTGACAGTGCATGGAGATTCGGTCATTTGAATTAAGTGAATAAGGTCTGGAATGCACTAGAGACAGTGCGGGAACTCCCATATATGGTATATGCAATGTGTGCGCATAGGCCACAAAGACTCCAGTGCCAAGAGTGGCAGAGACCCAAGCAGAAGAGAAGCTGGAGAAGTTGTTCACAGACATGATGGGATCTTTCAGAGTACAGTCAGTGTCAGAGTTTTGGTTCTGCATTGCGATTGCAGACCAGTACACGATATTTCCGTTTGTGGACCTATTTAGGGGAAGAGTGAAGACTGGCCAGCCTGAAGATATTTGTTCTCAATATACGGACGCCCAGGAAGCCGAGGTAAGATAACGAGAAAAAATTTTTTCAGAGCAGTTCAAGATGTACTGATTAGATGTACGCATTCTACAGGTCATGACCAAAACAGATCAGAGATGCCACAACTGAATGGGTAAGCTGAGAGGTGCTATAGAGCACTGCTGGAAATGGCAAGATTTTTGCTCATTGTCTCAGGATTTCCCAAATAATGTGGGGAGCAGCGATTCTTCACGCACCAGGGAATAAAAAATTGGCCGTGAGACGATGAGAAAAAAAGAGATCCGCAGAAATGAATTGAGGTATAACACCTAAGTTTTCAATTAACTTTCAATTTTTATCCTTTTGCGTTACGCAGTCTTCAAGAGGAAGAACGACAGAGAAGTCAGCAAACTTGAAGACAAGGCACTGGAAGGAAAATTGGTGGGTTACACTGAAGGATACAACAGATAACTGGTGTATGTAAACAAAACACGCAAGTTGGTGGCATTTTGAGATCTGGTCAGCAAGGAACCTGTAGTGGGCTAAATCTCTGACAACACAAAGACACCCTACATACTAGATGAGATTCACAGCAAATGGGATTCTGGCACCCAGATTATGGTTATCAAGATGATGGCAACAATGAAACAAGACACATCTACTGCGATATTAGTAGAGTGGCTTGACGCAGAAAACCAGAACACACAAGAAACAACACTGATACGAGATGCCTCGGATACTGAGAAAGCAGCACTTGATGAGGTATTTAGTTCAACAAGAGGGATTATCATAGACTCTGAGTCACTGGAAGACAGTGACACAGAGGACTTCTCAGAGTCAGAGACCGTTGGTTTTGCTGAAGAGGCACTCGAGCAAGCGGACAGTGCAGAGCATTGACGAGGGACACAAGCAAAGAATGTTCCGCACTTTTCCGTAGAAGTCAGGATTCATCTTGTTTTGACTGAGGGTGACTATGTGGCACCCAAAACTGTCTACAATGCCCAGCAAGATGACGATTGGGATCAGTGGCAACGGGCACTGAAGGACGAGTTCAAGACACTCTAAAAAAACGAGAGTTGGAACCTAGAAGGACCACCCACAGACAGGGACGTCATACCGAGAAAATAGGTCTACAAGGTGAAACTGAGAACTAGTGGTCAAGTTGACGAATAAAAAGCACGCTATGTAGCAAAGGGCTTCAAACATGTTAACAGACCGGACTACTTCGAGACTTCTGCATCTAACTGTAGGCCACAGACATTTAGGATTCTACTTCAACTATTAGCAAAGCAAGGCTATGTGTTGAACAAGTTTGATGTCAATACGGCTTTCCAGCAATCACCAATCGAGGAAGAAGTCTATTTGGAACAGCCACAGATATGTATACACAGTCAGTTTTGTATAACAAAGATGAGATGAAGGCATATTGGTATGTCGATTAAATAAAATCATTTACGTTTTGAAACAGGCTGTTATCTACTGATATAAGGGTTTGGCAGTTTTCCTACTGAGGAAAGGTTCGCCAGAAGAGAAGCAAGAACAATCATTGATTGTTCTTGCTACATAAAAGCTACATAAAAGCGATGCTTTAGTGGTTTCAGATGGATCAAAGCAAACCCTCCAGAAGTCCAGTAGACTTGAATTTGTAACTTCAGTCAGCAAACAACGAAGACGATGAAATGAATCAAATGATCTACGGAAGCTTGGAGGAATCAGTTCTGTATTGGGCCAAACAGACGAGGTCAGACTGCAAGTTCACAGTCGACCATCTGTCCAGACAACTGAATGCAACTACCAATCAAGACATGCTATGCGGAAAACGACTCCTTGGATATCTTCAAGATTCAAGAGATTTGAAACTTAACAACACGAAAGAGATAAGAGGATGCAGACTGGTCTTGTGATTTCAACGACAGAAAATCAACAATAACACAATAACAACAGGGTATTTTTTCATGCTCAATGCACCACTCAGCAGGGGCGTCAAGAAGCAGGCCACAGTGTTTTTTGGTCATCAGAAGCACAATGTCAGGGTATGTCAGCAGCAGTGCAAGAAGCATTGTATCTTAAACAACTTCTGGAAGATTTCGGCATCCATCAGAACCATTCAATAGCAATTGAAGAGGACAGCCAGATCTTCATCAAATTGTGCCAAAAGCAACTCTTGGACAAGGAGAACAAACACATTGACACAAAGTTTTATTTCATTCGGGGTAGAATGGAAGATGACATTATAGGTTTCCATTACAGGAATGCTTCCCAAAACTTTGTGCTGTTTTGGCCACGCCCAAGTCTTTTTCGTGTGTTGCATGGAAATCTTAACTACTGCAATTTGTTGCATTGCGATTGCTTTTTTAAATCTTATTATATATAAAAAAATTTATTATATGTAAATATATTTAATCTTATTATTTAACCTTATTATATATCAATATATTAATGAGCCTTATTTTCAATTGGGCAAAATTTCTGCCTCCTCTCAGCACTGTACCGATTAGTAGGAAAAGAAAATGAGGTTCAATAGAAAATGCTTCCGATGAGGTGGGATCAGCGGCACCGGGTGCTGAAAGACGAGTTCAAGGCACTCTAAAACAACGACACTTGGAGCCTAGAAGGACCACCCACAGACAGGGACGTCATACCAGGCAAATTGGTCTACAAAGTGAAATTGAGACCCAGTGGTCAAATTGACAAATACAAAGCACACTATGTAGCAAAGTGCTTCAAGCACTTTGAAGGACTGGACAACTTCGAGACTTCTGCGTCTACCCGTAAGCCAGAGATATTTAAGATTCTATTTCAACTATTAGCGAAGCAAGGCCATGCGATCAACCACTTTGATGTCAAGACCGCTTTCCTGCAATCACCATGCGAGGAAGAATTCTATCTGGAACAGCCACAGGATTTTGTATAACAAGGATCAGATGGAGGCAAGTTGTTATGTCGACCAGATAAATTCATTAACGTTTTAAAACAGGCTGCTAACTACTGGTATAGGTGTTTGGCAATTTTCCTACTGAGACAGGGGTTCACCAGAAGCAAGAACAATCGTGGATTGTTCGCGAGAGCAGAAAAAGAGGGCCACACCTTCATCATGGTCTGGGTTGACGATATCATAATAGCATCAAGAAGCATGACAATGATCTCCAATTTCAAGATGCTGCTCAAGGCAAAACATCAGAACGAAGGCAGAGGGAGGCTTTACTTGGTCCTGGGTCTAAAAATCAGATGGAAAAAGGGCAAAGTCACAGACAACCAAAAACGCTACATAGAAACGATGCTTCGGCGATTTCAGATGGATCAAGGCAAACCTTCCAGAAGTCCAGTAGACTTGAATTTGGAATTTCAGTCAGCAAAGACCGGAGACGATGAAATGGATCAAATGATCTATAGAAGCTTGGAGGGACCACTTCTATATTGGTCCAAACAGACGAGGTCAGACATCATGTTCACAGTCGACAATCTGTCCAGACAACTGAATGCACCTACCAATCAAGAATGGCTATGCGGAAAACGAATCCTAGGATATCTTCAAAGTTTAAGAGCTTAAAACTTAACAACACAAAAGAGGCAAGAGGATGCATACTGGTCTGGTGATGTCAACAACAGAAAACCAAAGATAACGACGGGGTGTTTTTTCAAGCTCAATGGACGTCGCGCAGCCTGGTCTTGTGATTTCAACAACAGAAAATCAACAATAACACAATAACAACAGGGTATTTTTTCATGCTCAATGCACCACTCAGCAGGGGCGTCAAGAAGCAGGCCACAGTGTTTTTTGGTCATCAGAAGCAGAATATCAGGGTATGTCTGCAGCAGTGCAAGAAGCATTGTATCTTAAACAACTTCTTGAAGATTTCGGCATCCATCAGAAATATCCAATGGCAATTGTAGAGGACAACTAGAGTTTTATCAAATTGTGCCAAAATGAAATCATGGACAAGGAGAGCAAACACATTGACACAAATTTTCATTTTACTCCGGATAAGATGGAAGATGGGACTAAAGGTTTCGATTACAGTAATGCTTCCAAAAACTTTCTGCTGTTCTGGCCACACCCCAGACTTTTTGGTGTGTTGCATAGAAATCTTCATTACTGCAATTTTTTGCATTGCGATTGCTATTTTTTTTAATCTTGTTATATATAATAAACATTATTATCTATATATATATATATATATATATATACATATATATATATATATATATATGTATATATATATATCTATATATATATATATATATATATATATATATATATATATATTTAATCTTATTATTTATTCTTAATATATATAAATATATTATTAAGCCTTATTTTCAATTAGACACAATTTCTGCCTCCTCTAAGCACTGTACAGATTAGTAGGGGAAAAAAATGAGTTTCAATAGAAAATGCTTCTGATGCGGTGACGATTGGGGTCAGTGGCACCGGGTACTGAAGGACGAGTTCAAGGCACTCTAAAACAACGAAACTTGGAACCTACAAGGACCACCCACAGACAGAGACGTCATACCGGGCAAATGGGCCTCTAAAGAGAAATTGAGACCCAGTGGTCAAAATGACAAATACAAAGCACGCTTTGTAGCAAAGTGCTTCAAGCACTTTGAAGGACTGGACAACTTCGAGACTTCTGCGTCGACCTGTAAGCCAGAGATATTTAAGATTCTATTTCAACTATCAGCGAAGCAAGGCCAAATGATGAAACAGTTTGATGTCAAGACCGTTTTCCTGCAATAACCATGCGAGGGAGAAGTCTATCTGGAACAGCCACAGTTGCTTGTATAACATGGATCATATGGAGGCAAGTTGGTATGTCGACTAAATAAATTCATTTACGTTTTGAAAAAGGCTGATTACTACTGGTGTAAGGATTGGGCAAATATCCCACTGAGACAGGGGTTCACCAGAAGCAACAACAATCGTTGCTTGTTCGCGAGAGCAGAAAAAGAGGGCCACACCTTCATATTGATCTGGGTTGACGATTTCATAATAGCATCAAGAAGCATGACAATGATGTCCCAATTCAAGAAGCTGCTCAAGGCAACACATCACATTGAAGACAGAGGGAGACTACACTTGCTCTTGGGTCTAAAAATCAAACGGAAGGAGGGCAAAGTCACAGGCAACCGAAAACGCTACAGAGAAACGTTGCTTGGGCGATTTCAGATGGATCAAAGCAAACCTTCCAGAAGTCCAGTAGACTTGAATTTGGAACTTCAGTCAGCAAAGACCGGAGACGATGAAATGGATCAAATGATCTATAGAAGCTTGGAGGGATCACTTCTATATTGGTCCAAACAGACGAGGTCAGACATCATGTTCACAGTCGACAATCTGTCCAGACAACTGAATGCACCTACCAATCAAGACAGGCTATGCGGAAAACGACTCCTTGGATATCTTCAAGATTCAAGAGATTTAAAACTTAACAAAACAAAAGAGGCAAGAGGATGCAGACTGGTCTGCTGATGTCAGCGACAAGAAATCAACAATAACGACGGGGTGTTTTTTCAAGCCCAATGCAGCACTCAGCAGGGGCGTCAAGAAGCAGGCCACAGTTGTTTTTTCGTCATCAGAAGCAGAATATCAGGGTATGTCAGCAGCAGTGCAAGAAGCATTGTATGTTAAACAACTTCTGGAAGATTTTGGCTTTCATCAGAAACATCCAATAGCAATTGTAGAGGACAACTAGAGTTTTATCAAACTGTGCCAAAACGAAATCAGGGACAAGGAGAGCAAACACATTGACACAAAGTTTTGTTTCATTCAGGGTAAGATGGAAGATGAGATTATAGGTTTCGATTACAGGAATGCTTCCAAAACTTTTCTGCTGTTTGGGCCAGACCCCAATCATTTTGATGTGTTGCATGGAAATCTTCACTACTGCAATTTTTTGCATTGCGATTGCTAATTTTTTAATCTTATTATATATAATAAAATTTATTATCAGACGAAAGCGTTTTAAAGCTGAAGAACAGTCGGTTGACCTTGAGTGAAACGTTGTGAGAAAACTTTAAAACTCCATATATTTGCTTGAAAAGAACAATCTTTCTTTGCTGTTGCAGTCTTATCGCACAGATTCCAATTTGAGTGTTATCTTTGATTCAATTTGCTGTTTAATTCATTAATTTTTTTCTATTGTTATCACTCGGCAATGGAGATCGAGGCTACATCATCAATTTCAACAGCCGTAGCTCCAGAGGTTGTCGTGAGTACTATTCAAGACACAGAAGTAAGTGTATTGAAAAAAGAAATCGAGCTCTTGAAAGCAAAAAAATAACATACAGGACGAAAAAATTAGGGAATTAAAGGCAAAGCAAAAAATTTTTATGATCGTCTGAGAACGCAAGAGAGATACACGCGCAAGGACTTGCTGCTAATCGTTAATCCGCCCTTCGATGCTCAACAAGTTTGTAATATAACGCACGAAACTTTGAAATTTTTTGAGAAATTCTTGGGGTCTAAATTACTGAGGACAGTTTCAAAACGTGTCGCATTATTCCCAATTCTGGAAACCGAGTTTCAACTGCCATCAGTAATTTGCAAATTTATTTATTTTTCCGACAAACAAAAAGTCTACGAAAAAAGAAAACGACTCAGAATAACAAAAAACGGGATAAACATTAAGTTCATCTATCTAAATGAGCCCCTTCCAGATTATGAAGCTCAGATCAAAAATGAAGCAAATAAACAAAAACTGATCACTGCAATACAAAATTGTGCAGTCTCGGTTTTAGTTGAAAATGGTAGAGAAAAAGCAAAATTTGTTAAAATTAACGAGATAGAAGGTTTGGAATCAATCAATGCCATAAAACAAAAAAAAACAGTTCGAATTATCTTCTACCGACAACGCTATCAACTCTCCTGCATACAAACAACTTAATATTCAAAAGGAATAGAACCAATGACTTCTCACGAACTCAGTAACTGTAATAACAAGCTAAAACTTAACTCAATTACTTTTGTTTGGTTTCTATAATGTGTATAATTTGAGCACAACTCAAGATTTGGGGTAGAAACTTTTCGCCAGCCTTAGGTGCGTAACTTTTTGATCCTCTTTTTAAAACTGTTTTTGCCCATTTCTTAAGTTTTTTCTAAACTTTATAAAGTGAGCTTATATGTGTATAAGATGACCTCAAAATGAACTAAAAGTCTTTAAAAATTGTTTCAGCACTCTGCTTGTGATTTCCGCAGGCGGCGGCTTGTCGGTTGCGATTTACGCAACCATGCAGGCAGGGCGCAGGAGAGCAAAAAAACCGAATGTTCTGATTTGTTGTTGGTGACTTCCGCAAGCAGCAAATCAAAAAAACAAATAAGCACTGTTATATCAAAATAATTGTTAGTTTTATTCAAGAAGAAAAAACCAGACTGCAACGGCAGCGAATTGATAACGAAAAGTGTTTCTACGTCAACATTGACAATTAAAAGAATCTGTCATCCAAGACCGTTCCAATTTAATCTTCAAAACATTCGATCCGTATCTAAGAACCCAGACGTGTTGGAAGTTTACATTAATAGCATGTCTCAGAAACCCGAAGTAGTTTGCCTGACTGAGATTTGGTTAAATCCTAGCTACAACAATAACTGTTTTTTTGAATGGATATCAAACAATTATATCCAGCAATCGTAAAAAAAGAGGTGGAGGTGTAGCATTCTTTTTAAAAAATAACATAAATTGTCAGATAGATAAAAAATTAGAAACGAATTCCGTTCAACTACTAACAGTCGCCATCAAAACCATAAAAGAACAAATCTGGTCTTATGTAGCTACATGCCACCAAATTGCACTAATGAAGCCAATTTCTTGACGATTGAAAGATATCTCGACAGCCTAATGATTGAACACGTACTTTGTGGGAATTTTAATGTTAATTTTTTAATAAACAGCAAAAAAGCCGAAAGGTTAAAAAACCTTTTAGCCGGAAACGGTCTCAGAATATCAAACAATAGTGAGACAACGAGGGTGTTAAATGGCAGAGGTACGCTAATTGACGCAATATTGCTAACTTTTTGATAGAAAAAAAAGTTACATCAACTTGTAAAACAGATCATCACACGGTAGAAGGTTTCTTTGACCTCGATGGCAGTCCAGAAAAGTATCTTAAGGCTCTAAAAAGCCGCAATTGGCATAAACTAGATAATCCAGTTATAAGAGAAAAACTCGAAAAGGAACTCAGATATCAATTTGAGGTCCACAAAAGCAGTTTAGAACTCTTACCAATAGACAACGCCTTCGAAAAATTTCACGAAATGCTCACTGAAGCATTAAACAGTCACATCCCTGAAAAACATCGTTAACAAAAAAAAACCAAAAATTGGATTGACCATGAGTTTAAAAGTTTAGCGACAAAAAACGCAGTCGTGGGAAACTGGCAGATGCAATTGGAAGTCCACAAACTAACAAAAATTTTCAAAAAACTTGTAAAACACTAAAATTGCTCATCAAATCTAAAAAACACATTTTTTTAAACAAAATCTGCTTAAAACGAATTCAGTAAAAGACAGAAAAACTTTTTTCAGCTTTATAGTTCTTTATCCGGCAATTATGAGTTCTTTGATATTTTTTGCTCACAAAACAAAGTAGAAGAATTTAACGAGTTCTTCTCAAACATTGGGAAAAAATTAAATGCGGAATTTTCAACAAGAAGTGCCCTTACAATAGAAAACCAGAGTCAAGGTATGTTTCTAAAATCGATATCTGAAAATGACGTAAAATACGCTATCAGCAACTGTAAAAAAATGTAGCCTTGATTTCTAGAATTTGACCTATTTTTTCATTAAAAAAATTTCTGACTTTTTAACAGCTCCTCTACATCGAATGTTTAACAGATGCACAGAACTTGGAAAATACCCAGAGAGTTTAAAAACTGCAAAAGTTACACCGTTCTTCAAAAACGGAAATAAAGATGACCCATCAAATTTCAGGCCCATTTCGTTGCTACCATTTTTAATGGGGAAAGTCTTTGAGCGGATAATATTTGATCGAATTCAAAACTACCTAAACGTTTTTGAAATTCTCTCAGATTAACAATTTAGCTTCAGGCACGGGAAGAGCACAGTTGATGCCATTGCAACCTTAATAGAGGAAATAAGATCAAATCTCCACAACAACAGCGAAAAAACCCATTGCAATTTTTTAGACTTAGAGAAAGCTTTTGATACTGTTGATCACAACATTCTACTGCAAAAAAGTTATAGATATGGTCTACGTGGTCCAATATACAACATTTGCAAATCATATTTGTCCGATCGAACGCAATACACCTTAATTGGAGAAAAAAGTCCAAACTGAAGCTCATAGAACTAGGCCTGCCACAGGGTTCAATTCTCGGCCCTCTTTTGTTTATTATCTACATGAATGACTTGAGTTTGTCCCAGAAAACATCGAGTGTTATTTTATACGCTGATAACACTGTCGTAAAGAGCAGAAGTTCTGCATCGAAAATTGACGATGATCACGACAAAGCACTCCATAACGTCAATGATTGGCTCATAAAAAATAAACTAACGCTGAACAAGGAAAAAACAAAAAGCATGCTTTTTGTAAAGAAAAATTAAAAAAATGTTCTGTCAAGAACATTCTTAAAAAACACTAAAATTGAAGAAAAACAAATTTTCAAATACCTGGGCATCACGATAGATAATGAACTACGTTTCTCAAAGCACTCAAAGCTTGTGGTCACAAAACTTTTGTCGAATTGTTTTATCTTCTATAAACTGAGAAAATTTTTGAGAGAATCACAGATGATAAAAGCATTTAGAACATACATGCAACCAATATTACAATACGGAGTCTTGATATACGGGTCAACAACATTCACAACAATTTTGAAATAGACAAAGTTGTCAAACGTATTGCGCGGCTAATTTTGCATCGAAAAAAGTTTGAAAGCACTTACGAAGAAAGAGTAAAACATAGGATCTATTAAGCATCAGAGTTACATGCCTATGAGGTACTTAAGCAAACACTGAAAAACATAAGTGGACAATGTAATATTTCACCAATTTTGAAGGGCATCTCAATGCAAAACTGCCTTGAAAAAAGCAAGCGGTTGATTAAAAACAAAATAACTCTAGGTAAAAATCTATTTCACGGTTTTTCAATAATTGTTAGGATAAGGCGGATCTTAGGATTGCTTCTAGGTTACGATGATGAAATAATCGAAAAGATTGAAAACATATCTAATACCGAAACAAAAAATTTCTGTCATCAATTTCTAGATAATTATATTTTGGGTAATGAGGACATAGTCAGACTGTTGTATGAGTTTTAATATCACAACTCAAAGGGTTTCCAAAACCAGAATAATGTTTTTACTGCTAGGTTTAGTGGTACCTTGAAAAACAATGCTTCCTCTTTTTTCATTTTGAATCACTTTTATCCAGATAAACTGAATGAGACACTTGAGAACGGGCCATCGGCCCAATAGTGCTCTCCCACAGTAAAATATATAATTGTATTTGTACAGGTAATTGTGAAGCTACTTATTGACTGATGGAAACAACTTTATTATTATTATTATTATTATTATTATTATTATTATTATTATTATTATTATTATTATTATTATTATTATTATTATTATTATTATTATTATTATTATTATTCTTATTATTATTATTATTATTATTATTATTATTATTATTATTATTATTATTATTATTATTATTATTATTATTATTATTATTATTATTATTATTATTATTATTATTATTGCTTCTGGTGGATTCTCAATTTTTTTCAAGTATTCAAAAAGGGGTTCAAAAAAACTTTTCTTTTCAAGTATTCAAAAAGCTAAAGATAAAATGTTCAAAGCTACATACGTATCAAGCCAATTTGAGATCCAGACAGTTTACACTTTAATTGCGACACTTTGAGACGTTTTTGGAACACATGACATTTATATCTGGTATTCAGATTTTGATCGAAGTGTGGTGTTTCCATTTTTCTGAGATTTCAATTTTGGCAGTGCAATTGAATTTCGGTGCGTTTTGATTCCGGATATGTGTTGTTTTACTTGTCAGTAAATTTTTAAATGTTTTAAAGAGTTCTGCCAGATTAGGTACAATTTTGGTTGAGAAGTTGAATTTTTTCAATATGAACTTTTTCAATATTGGTTTGTCCGTTTTCCTGTTTCACAACATGAATTTTGCTGCCATTCTATATCTGTGGCCAAAATTTTGCCACTATACTAACTACAGTCTCAATGTGAACCATTATTCTGCATTTTTTGTCAATCGTCGAGTTAAATTATATCGATGCGCTGCCTAGATTTTTTATGACGTAGATCATGTTTACGTAATGCTCCTGGTACGAGCAACTCTACGACACTTGTACATCAATCTATATGCTGATGTACCATTTCAATTGACAGAGATTTCTTCTGTAGAATACTCGATTGAGTTTTCTGCGCTTTTAATAGGTAGCTTCGGCCTGTATATTACAACAGGGTTGTTTTTCTTCCACATCTTACATATTTTCGCCCAATCGCGTGGCACTCCGATTACTGTTTTTTGTCGATTGATTTGATAGCGCAGTGGTGAAAAACTTATAACGATTTTGTTTGAATAATCAGGACTCGCTGCAATCGTTTTTGAAACACATTCTGATTTTCGCGTCGCAAATGGTTTCAGCTCTAGCCCCTATCAAAATCATTGGGTTCTTTTCTACGCGTTTGTTCAGTTGATTTTTCATTTCTTTTCCCATTGCATTGCTTGCTGATGCCTTTCCCCTCTATATCTCTGCCTCTCTCTGAAGTGAGGTCTACTTTATAGAGTTGCGGTTGAAAGTCTGGATTTCTGATATTCTATAATAAAATATTTTGAAGTACTTCGTTTAATAGAGCATTTAGAGCGCAATTTTGCGCTAATTCCTTAACAGTTAACGGGAAATCGCCAGCTTTTTAATCATTGTGTTGATGTTTTGAAAAAACTATCAGCGCTGAATTTATGGGGTTATGTGAAGCATTTTTCAAACTGTTCCTATATTTATTTGTTGTTGGCGTTTCATCAATACTGCGGGGATGTCGTCTGTAAACGGTCCGTAACTGTTTAGCCCCCCAATCCTTCCCCTTGTTATTTAGTTCAAATTTATTGAGTTCATATTTATAATCGCTGTAAAGGACATATCTCTAACTTTGATTTTTCATGACTTTCCATGCCAAATCTTTTCATTCATTATCATACATGAGTTTCATCGTGCCACACTCAACTTTGATCGTAAATGCGGGTATAAACCACTCCTTTGTAAGCTATTATTTAACAAGCATACAAGCCTATAGAAACATACACAGCAAATAAACTCTTGAAAATCAGTCGTTATCTCTAAAGGCGGATCAGAATAAAGAAAAGATAACAAATTTTGGCGCATCCTAGGTTTTAAAACCAAACCATCGACTCACAATACAGAGAGAACTTAAAATTTCTGCCTTGTAGTTTTTCACTAAAACTTTAAAAAATCCCACCACCTAGCTGAATTGAACGTGCTAAAGATTTTTCCATATGATCTTTTTAGCACTTCAAATTTATAGGCTGTCAGGCTTTCTAAGTAAGTTACAGTTCGATGAACTTACCCCTGCATCGTTCATTGCAGTCCGAACATTATGATGCAGTCCACTCCATGCAGTTCTCTAGTCCATGCGGCTAGAGGTCCCACATTTGCTAATAAGATTTACTGGAGCCTGAGCGGGTGAGGCTGCGGGTTCCCTTTTGAACCAACGCATAGGCTTACGACGGGGATAGTCGAGCATATACATAGGTAGCAAAGCCTAATCTTTCTTAGATTATAGCACGTTCTAGTTCAGCTAAAACTCTCTGACCCTAAGTCTAGCGAAAAAGCATTAAAAATTTCAGGGTTTGATTAAGCCCTTTTTACATTCAAACAGACACTTTAGCTGATTCTGATTTACAGTTTTGCACCTGCTAACACTCAAGTGCAAAAGGTTTTGTTTCTGGGCACAAAATTTTCTAAAAGGTAAAACAGTATCCTCCCAGGTTAGGGTGTTTCTTTGCGACCGTGATCAGACAAAACCCTCCCCATAGCGCAAAGCGTGCATAAAATAATTTAATAAACAGCATTCAAGCAAGATTTGGTAAAACATAAGGCAACCAAACAGTTGTTAGTTGTCCACAACAGCAACAAAATTAGCATTCAATTTAATTCAGATACAAAAAAACTATTAGTAAGCGTTCTAACAACACTTTAAGTGCTAACTATAAGTGTAGTGACTCATAACACTCATAGTGCAATTAAAATTTTTTTGTGAAGTTCATCGTGCATCCATAAACTAAGTAACCATTAACCAATGAGACAAGCCAAAGCCATGTCAAGCAAAACCAAAACAAAGTCAACCTCCAAGGTTCAACTCATGCAACTCTTGAAGTTCAAAGTCGTTGATTGGGAAGCAGCGGAAGACCTAAACGACGAACAAATGCAACAAACAGAAGCAGCCGCAGACCTCCAAGAGCTCATTGACGAACATCTACTGCAAAAAGCGGAGCTTGATTGCATGTTTAACGAACTCATAGAACAACAGTTGATACAAGAAGACTTTGACACTATTGCTGAAGAGTCTGCACGGAAAAATTGCAAATGGCTGAGAATCAAACAAAAAATTATATTGCTTCATGGGTCAAACCATCAAAAGATCATCTCTTCCGACACCTCCTCGGCAGAACCCAACAAACTACGGAGCAAGGTTGTTGTTTCGGGAATCAGACGTAAACCACCAAGCGGAATGAGACGCAAAACGCCAATGAAAAATGCAGGTGAAAACGCTGAGAGCTGGGATGAAGTGTTCAGTTCTGATGACCATGATGGTGTACGGTCCAAAAACAGTCATCGTGATCTTCAAAAAGAGAGAGCAAGTGTAGCAAAATACAACGCTCAGCAGCAAAAACCAAAAGAGAACAGTAAGAAACAGGAGCATTGCAGCCTCAATGAAGATGCGAAACAGGTTCAGAGTTGCCCGATTTTTGATGTGAATGTTCCAAATCAAGGTTTTGCTACCCTCAAAACTTCAAGCGATCAACCATCAGACACTGTGTAAGGAAATCTGGTACTACACCCGGATTTCAACCTCAAGCAATGCTTGACAATTTCACTCAACTGTTTGCAGACAATATCTATCCACGTGATCAGCAACAGGCACGTCATTTGTTCGGTAGTCAAATGGATGACTCATTCCTAGAGACGAACAAAATGATGAACGCTCCCAACGGAGAGATTAACCGTCACTTAAAATTCATGCCACAGCAGTTTTCTGAGCAACAGTTTATACAGCGACCCCACAATGCTGAGTGGACCAATCATCAAGGGATGATGAATACGTTCAGTCTACCAAAGATTAGTCTTGACCATTTCTCTAGTCCATACAACTTGAACAATGGCCTAAAACCAGAATGGATGATCCCAGCAGCTTTGTAAGTTTTATGTCCTTTCTCAGACGTTCGGTACAGAACTTTCGACTTCACCATTTTGAATTGGACCTAAGGGCTTCTGCGGTAGTCAAAGTTGCCAAGGAAAAGTTGACAACACCAATGACGATTCGCTGGAATCAACATGTAAGGAGCATGAGAATAGAGCAACCCAATTTGGCTGATTTTGCAGATTGGATAAGCACATAAGCAGAGGCTTGCGAGGATGTCTCTCCACAAGGACCACAAAGAACAGACCGGGTTGAACAACTTTCTCAAGGCCAGAAACACTCCAACATAATTTTTCAAGCCAGCATAAATTGTCAACTATGCTCTGGGGATCACAATCTTGGTCGCTGCAAAGAGTACCTGAGCAAATCTGTAGCTGACCGTCAGCAATTGATGAGGCATCACAACTTGTGTGTCAATTGCTTGAAGAGACATGAGAGTGGATTCTGTAAATTCGATTTCTTGTTGACAGATGCAATGGGTTTCATCATTCAACTCTCCATCGAAACGACTTCAGGACTTCGCAGAGAAGTGACTTCCAAGCAACAATTAAAGGGGGATTACAATCCAGGAACAACCCAGTGCAGTCAAACTACGGTAGAAACTTCAGCCATACAACGCCCCAGCTTTCGTCAACAATCAGTAACACGCCAAATACCAACAACAGAAAGGAATACAATCAAACCAATTTCAACCCTCGTAATCCAAGCTATGGAAGCAACAGCTTGCATCAAACTGCCAATCAGCAGCACAGCAATCCTCAGCAATCTAATGAAAGAAGTAACACCCACTTTCAATCAGTGACCAGCAACGAGCTGAATGATGATTCATCAAAACTTCCACGGGTACAAAACCACACTTGAAGCAGAAATCGGGAACCCACATGGGTCAGAGCTTTTATTCAACTACAGGCAATTCCAGTCACGCTCTTCTGCAAACGACTTCAACATAGATACTTATGCATTTTTGGACACTGGAAGTGATAATACAGAGATCACAAAAACATTGCAGATGCTCTTCGAATTCGAGTTCCCAAAGATATAGAACTACCTCTAGCTTCGCTGCATGGGGAGCACACAGTGACAACAGCTGATGTCATGGTTGGAATTGGTTCACATCGCAGCTCAAAACCGGTGACAAGTCTTCCTGTGTACGCAACCTCCATCGAGCAGTTCCAGATGCCAACTGTCCCCGCAGAAATGTTGAATAGACTTTGTAGAGAACATGATCAGCTGGCAGAAATCAATTTCTCACAAATTCGTGACAACAAAAATGGAATACTCATAGGAGCTGATGCTTTTCTGGCTACTGTTCCAAGACACTTCACTACCGGCAAACCACGAAAACACTACGGAATCCACACATTGTTAGGACAGGACCTGTGCCACAGGAGTACTTTCAACCAAACAATAAAGGAACTAGCAACCACATGATCACTCTTTTCAACCATCTCAAGCGAGGTAGTGACGACCCAGAAAACCTTCTACATCTTTTTGGAAAATTTTCTACATCTTTTCGGACCTTTGAAGGTGTCAACTTTAGTCAGGGTTCTACAAAGGGACACAATGAAGAGGACCAGAAGGTACTAAAGACTTTTGCTGAGACCACACATCACAACGGGGAAAGATATGAGTTTGGACTCCCTTGGTGAAGAAACGTCACACTGCCCAACAACTACTTCATGGCCAGGGTTCACTGGCACGCCCTGCAGAAGCGATTAGAGAGAGACAACCAACTGAAACAGAGATATATGACCACTATCTTTGATGATATGGATAAGGGATACATAGCAGCTGTAACGAACCAGGATGCAAAGAACATTTGGTGTCTACCGCATCATCCCGTCATCAACAAGCAAAAACCAGACAAGATAAGACGAGTGACAAATGCAGCCTCAAAATACAGAGGGGTTTCTTTGAACGATGCACTGCTAATGGGACCGGACCTTTTGTGCAATCTACATGGACTGCTTTTACGGTTTCGTCAGTACGAGGTTGCAGTAACAGCAGACATAGTGGCTATGTTCATGCAAGTTGGAATCAGAGAAGCAGACTAAGATGCTCTTCGTTTTTTGTGGATCGACAATGATGAGGAGAGGACATCCAGATACCAACAACTCATTTTTGGAGCAACTTGTTCTCCTGCCTGCGCAATTTTTGATCCGCAAAACGCGGCAACGATAACAAACAAGAACATCCAAAAATATTTGACTCAATCACATAACAATTCTACATAGATGACTTCATGCAAACATTCTCAACAGAGGAAGAGGCAGCAAATAGAGAGACTGAGCTGAAACATGTTCTCAAAACAGGGGGATTCAACCTCACCGAGTCTCTTATCAAAAAACCTGCTGTGCTGGAAAAGATTCCTGAGGAAGACAGAATTGGAGTTCTAAAGTTGCGAAAGGATACTTGGTCAAACATGGAACCCTGAATCCGATCAACTTCTTTTTGCGAAAACCAAACTGAGCTATGAAAAAGAGAATATCACACAAAGAAAGCTTCTCTCAATGGCTGCTTCTTTGTTTAATCCCATTGGGATAATCTCGCCTTTTGCAATTCGACTGATATGCATCTTGCAAAAAGTCATCAAACAAGGACACAATTGGGACCAGCTATTATCAGAGGATTATTACCACGAAATTCAGCAATGGATGGAAGACTTCCAGAATATGCCTGCAATTCAAATCCCCAGATGTCTAGTTCCCAACGTCGATTGAACCCACGAGTTGCACACCTTCACAGACACTTCACTTTCAGCAGTATCAGCAGTTGTGTACCTGAAGACAATCTCCGCTGACGGCTCAAAAGCTACCCGCTACGTCATCAGTAAATCCAAGGTGGCACCAATCAAACAATTGAGCTTTCCCAAGTTGGAGCTCGAAGCAGCTACATTGGGAGCAGAAATAGCAGGCTTCTGTGAGACCGAGATGACAATAGATGTGAAGAGCAAAAAATTTTGGACCTACAGCACAGCAGTGCTCAGCTGGATCAAATCAAAGGATCAACAGAAGATGTACATCGCAAATAAGCTGAACAAAATTGCTGAGAACTGAAACAAAGACGACTGGCGACACGTACCAGGAAAAAAGAACCCAGCTCATCATGGTACCAGAAGTCTAGCTCCATGCGATCTTCAAAAATTGTGGATAACAGCACCTTCTTTCTTGATCGAACCTGGAGCGAGTGGACATTCTCCAGTGACAAAACAGCTCAAACATACGCCACTCAAATTGACGACAAGACCAGTGAAAAACCGTTGGTAGATCCAAACAGATTTTCAAACTAGCCTGGACTCCTTGGCCCAATTAGGACAGTGTTTCGAGCAGTACGCTTACTGAAGAGATCGATCAAACGCGACGTACCTTGCGACTTGGACGATTTCGCGGCTGACGAAAACAAGGCTCGAAACGTTCTCTTGAGGATTTCTCAGTCCACACACTTCAAGGACACAGTTGCTTGACTTCAAAGTGGACTACCCCTAGACAAGAAGGAAAAACTATTACCATATACACCCTTTCTCCATAGCGACGGACTCTTTAGGGTTGAGGGACGAATTCAGAAATCTGGATTGCCTTTTCAGAGCAAACATCCGGTGATACTCCACAGCAAGTGCAGAGTTGCCAAACTGCTTATCGAGAAAGCACATCACGACTGCGGGCATCATGGAATTGAACATGTTCGTGCACATATCCAAGTAACGTTCATGATAGTTGAAATCCGCAGAGCTCTAAGAACTTTAGGGAAGTAATGCTTCATCTGCAGACGCAGGCGAGCAGACAATGTCAGACCAAATATGGCTCCTCTACCAAATTTTTGCTTTCCGGAGCACTCCAAACTCTACCCATTTGTGAATACTGGAATGTTCGGTCCTTTTCATATTGAAAAAACCAGAACCCAGACAGAACTCAATTATGTCTGCTTGATTACATGCTTGGTCACAAAGCAGTACACTTGGAAGTTTGTGAGGACCTCTCCACTGACTGTCTACTAATGGCTATTTGACGTTTTGTATCCAGACGAGGATACCCTGATGTCATTGTTTCGGACAACGGAAAAAACTTTGTTGGAGCTAACCAGGCAATGAACCTGAATTTTCAGGAAAACTACAAACCAGACAACAACTACATGCGTCTCCAGCTGGCGCAGCAGAACATCCAGTGGACGTTCAACCCACCTCTGGCACCGCACTTCGGAGGGGTTTGGGAACGATTTATCCAGTAGGCTAAACGAAGCCTACTTGTTGTCCTCGGAAGCCACCGACTAAACCTTTCAGTCTTCCATACAGTCGAAGCGGGCAGAGGCAGAAGGAATTCTTAATTCACGCCCATTGACGCATGTTGGGAGCACTTTGATTGACGAAGAACCATTAACCCCGAATCATTTCCTGATGAGAAGACGCCACTTCTGCCTAAAACCTCTGGCAAACAACAGAACCAGGTATTCAAATAGAGATTTCAAGGAGTCACAGACCCTGTTGGACCACTATTGGTCTCGTCTTCTCAAAGAGTTTGTACCGGAACTTAACAGACGGACAAAATGGCAGCAGGCCAACGCTGAGCTCAAGGAAAACGATGTCGTTTGGCTCTACAAAGATTTTACACCCCGAGGAATTTGGCCCATTGGTCGGATCGTCAAAGCACATGTGAGTAGAGATGGAGTGACAAGAAGCTTCGACATCAAGACCAGCACTGGCATAGTGCAACGTCCAGCAGTGAGATTGGGTAAAGTGTTTGAAACTGACGATGATTCTTCTTCTTCGTTGGCCGCGGAGGGGAATGAATAATCCTTCAATCATGTCAAACCGATGCATAAAACTCACTCAAGCGGAAACTTTTGAAGCGGTAAATTTGAATTTATGATGTCAATTATTTTGTTCTTTTCTGATAATTTTATTTGCTAAGTTTTGTTGTCGCTTGCCGGAGTGTAAACGGTCCGTAACCGTTTAGCCCCCAATCCTTCCCCCTGTTATTTAGTTCAAATTTATTGAGTTCATATTCATAATCGCTGTAAAGGTCATATCTCTAACTTTGATTTTTCATGACTTTTAATGCTAAATCTTTTCATTCATTATCATACATGAGTTTCATCGTGCCACACCTAACTTTGATCGTAAATGCGGGTATAAACCACACCTTTGTAAGCTATTATTTAACAAGCATTCAAGCCTATAGAAGCATACACAGCAAAATATACTCTTGAAAATCTGTCGTTGTCTCTGAAAGCGGATCAGACTAAAGAAAAGATAACATCGTCTCAAAACATTTTTCTTCCTTGTCCTCCAGTTTTCAAGTGCAAAAATAGAGCGTGTTTTGCGATCGTTTTGTCCAAGAGTTCTGGTCCTGACATAGGACGCTTCCATGGGGAATCAATCTTGCTCTCCATTCGCTTCATCCATTGCGTTCCTTGTTACTCGAATACTTTCTGTGGCCTCTCGGGGCTTCCCGATTGGTTATGGTGGATACCTGATAGGTACCTGCATGTCAAGTTCACAGTCGGGTTTTGGTGGGTACAACAGATTTCTCTGTACCTAATAAAAAAAATTATCATTAGAGAAAGTCGGCAGTAGTGTTGTTAAATTCGTTGTTAAACCAGAAACATTGACTTATGTCACTTTGACTGATTTGTGTTTGAGATGCATTTATGGAAGTTTTTTGACAGAGCATTTTTTACGCCCTATATCATCTTGATAACAAGTATCTCTGGTTTTGATTGAAGTTTTCGTTGACAGAATTTGAGTTTTTTTCTACAAAAAAAAATTAATTTCTTGAACAACTTTCCAAAAAAACATGTGAATTTGGTTGCAGAAAATCATGAAAAATGAAAAGTTACAATGACAACGTTTTGAGAAATTGTATGATTCAACGTTGCTGCTTCATTTAAAGTAGTCAATTCACTACAATGAGAATATATGAGAAATGAAAACAAAAAAATTTTCATTTCACGTTTATTCAAGATTTGTAAAAACGTTGCCCAGTTTTTCAATTTGGTTGAAATCTGACCGTTTAATTGAGCTTAGGGACATTCGGGCAAAGGTTTGTCTGGAAAATTATTAGATGGAATGATAGAATTTCTTTGGAATACTTTGCACACCAATTATTTTTTCTAAATTTTAGTCATTTAAGTTTCAGATGGTACGCTGAAAGACTAATGATCTCTTCGAGGTGGCTCTTATGGAAATGTAAAAGAATAAATGTTTCAGTATTTGTATTTCGTTTTGAGTCCATATTTCCAAGCATTTTCTTAAAAATTTGAAGTAATGTGAGCAATTGACACAAAGAAACAAAAGGGTATACACTTTGAACAGGCGTTTGGGTTTAGTTTTTTGTAGGTGTTGACTTCGCATTTAGGCATTTCAATGGTTCAATTGACAAGCAACATATTTTGATGTAAAATTGAGCTGTATCTCCGTTGCTGTGCTATGCTCTTGCTTCTGTAGGTTCTCAACGCTATTTTTATTCCTCAAATTAGTGCTCAAAATTTTTCTTCATTGTTTTGTTTTTAATTTGCTTGTTTTTCTTCACATCAATTTTAATACTGATTTCTAAAAAAATTCTAGAAAAGGTAAAATTTTACATTCTCTGGCCTAGGTCTGTTCGGCCTGACTGATGGCTGACAAAAGTCTGGCCTAAGATTTCTTAGGTCTTGACAATGGTTTGTTCAAGAGTATGTTCAATTTTGTCTAAAATTACCACTTTGTGCAAAGTGTGTTTGGTCTGGCCAAGGGTCGGTACAAGATTCTGTTCAGTCTGGTCAATGCTGACCATAGTTTTATTGCTGGCCACCTGACCATAGTCTGGTCAAGGTGGCCAAAATCTGTTCGCTCTGGCTAAGACCTGTAATTGGGTCTGGACAGTCTGGAACTCCTGTCTGGGACCTAGCCTGGGTATAATTCTGATTTTCGTTTCAGAGTACTCTTCTTAACCTGCCGTATTTGGATGCTGTGCTGAAAGAAAGCCTCAGAATGTACCCCTCGGTTCCCAATTATGGCCGTTCATTGACAGAAGATGATGAAATCAATGGCTACAAACTGCTGAAGGGAACTTACGTCATGCTGCAAGCCTATGGTATTCACCATGATCCAGATGTGTACAGAGAACCTTACAAGTTTGATCCAGAACGCTGGATCCGAAAAGAAGTCCCGGTGGAGGAGAACCCATTTTGCTACATTCCATTCAGTGGTACAATTCATATGCATGAATAGTTTCTGTTGTTTTCTTTAACATTGAAATCTTAAAGTTTTTTCACAAGAATTAACATTATTGCTTTCAAAATGTTAAATCAATTTTTTCTTGTTTTTTAAATTACATAAAATACATTTAAAAAAAGAGTTCCATAAAATGTATTTTATACTTATTAATATATTTGAACCTCTATCATTGAATGACTGATTCATTCCTTGCAAATCCCAAAAACTATAAATATAAGTGAATTATAAACACCTGAGATTATATGTAGCTGTTTTTGTAGCTAATTTTGCAGCTTTACGTTCCAAAAGAATTTTCATTGCTATAAAAATCCTGATTAAATCAGAGTTTTTCTTGTGTTATCTCTGAAAATTTTACTGCGTTCCATAAAGTACATTTTTGGCAATAATCTTGGGCCGCTATCGTTGAACGAATGAATTATTCCTTGAAAAAGACGAAAACTATAATTGAATCAAAAATACCTGAGATTATTAGTAAATATTTTTGAGTTTAATAACGATCAAGATAATTAGCTCTTCATTTCAGCTGGACCTCGCAATTGCATTGGTCAGAAATTCGCCCTTCTAGAGGAGAAACTGGTGATTGCTTCAATCGTGAAGAACTTCGACATGGTATCAGACACTGAAGCAAAGGACTTTGCAGTTTTCGGACAGGTTATTATTCAACCTGTGAAAAAATTCAACATCAAATTCACAAAGCGCGTGTGAAATTACAGCGAATATGACAGTCAGAAATATGTGCTCACAGAAACTGACAATGATATCATAAATTATTTTCCCTAAAGAATTGCAAAGAGTAAAATAATCAACAATGCATAGTCTCTATTTTTACAGAAGTTTACAGAAGCCAGCTACCGAATACATATCAACACGAATGATGTTCATCTCCCCTGCAGTGATGAAAACGACCAGACAATCACTGAGTTGATTCGCAGTCACATTTGATTTTGAAGATCTGTTGCAAATATATACTAGAACTTTTGTAATTTCCTCGTTTTGAGGAAATGATATTTTTCATCTCCTCATTATTTTCCCTTTTCACATTACCATTGTCAGTTCTTAGCCTATATGTGTAATTACATAAATTTTCCAGTGACAAAAAATTTTACTGCTGAACACATTCCATGCAAAAAATCAACAAAAACAAAACAACTATAATGACAAAAAACTGAATAACTGTTCACCTATTTGGACTGGCAAAAAAACTAATCATGATGCACAGCTTTGAATACAAATACGTTTTTAAAAAATTATTATTCGTCTTTTAATTGCAGAAAACATTGTGCTTCACAAATCAACTAATTTTATTTCGATTGAGAACACGAACTTTAACAAGAAAAACGTCAAATCTGAACACCACACAAGAAAAAAATTCCAATGACAAAATCTGAGAGCATAGCACTGCAGTCATATTTCTGATTGTAGTTCTGCGCAATTTCTGTGAAATGTTCCGTTAATGACGCCATTTGTAGTAACCCCATCTTTTCGTCCTGTAGTAGAACCACCTTTTAAAACAGAATAAAACTTATACGAGGAGATTGGATCTAAGAAATAAAGCCCAGGGATAAAAACCAGTCTGACACTAATAGGAAAAAACCCACTGAGAAAAACCCGTGCGAGCACTGAATAACGGTTTTGGTCGTAATAATTCGTCACAAATCCCACGGGTCGCTAAGGATCATGTGCTGATTTTTTTTCCGCGTGGGCTTATTTCCTTGGGCTTTTTTCTCCTAACTAAAGTTAGTTAGTGTTCTTAACTAGGGCTTTTTTACAATACCAGAGGAAATTTACGGTATTTCTCTAAAATATATAACATTAAAAAATCCAATTTAAAATTTTATTCATATCAATGATTCACAAGATCAATATTCCATATTAAAATCAATTTTATTTTGAGATAATGTTTCATGTTTTATCAAAGGCAACATTAGATCTATTTATTTTTAAAACTGTCAGCGTTGTATTGCATCTACGCACAATGAAAAACATTTTGTAATGCCTTTATGATTATTGATGGCGATTAGTAAAAAAATAGTGTGGTAAAGGGGTTTTTGGGTGCGGTAAATTAGCTAATTTAATGCCGGGGGTGGTAACAAAAAGATCCTCAATTAACTTAATTACTTTAGGCGAGACTGTAATTACTTTATTCTAGACCAGAGATCTTCATGAAATCTATGCGTTTTCTTACTGTTGGTCTATCCGGACAGGTTTTATTGACAAAACAGAGAGAGCCACAACCCCTAGAAGAGGCTAGCAAACTGCATTTCCGACATCAAAAATGAGAGTAAGGAACATACACAAATTTGACTGCTCTAAAGTCTGTCCATTAGAAATTTTGAACGCACTAAAGTCTGAACATAGACAATCCTGAACAAACGGAAGTCTGGACATAGGTTCTTTTGAGCGCACAGATGTTTTTTGAAAACACTAAAGTCTGGACATAGGTACTTTCCGTCTGGGACGTCCTGGTCATAGACAAGTTTCGCATGGGACGGTCTGGACATATCGACTTTTGGTCTAGGACCTCAGCCTGGGTTCCAAATGGAATGATTTCTGAGTTTTCCGAACAAGGTCCAAGGGATTATTGTATGTTTACCATTATTTGGGGGTGGGGGTTTGTGGGCTATAGGTTATCTGAATACTATGCGGCGGGGCTATAATAAGAAAGGCCAAATTTTTATGGCCTGGGTGATCCGATCTGGCCTTTCTCATTTGGCGCGTCTTAGTCCGATCTGAGACGACTTTTAATGGACAGAGAAACTGTCTCATCAGAATAATTTTACGCTATGGATTGTATCAGCCGTCAATTACTCTTGGGTTCTGAGCCTACAACAAAACTCCTTCACACCAATTGTAGAGTACGACTATCTTTATTTTGAAAATTACAGATTTACAGGGTGCTACTAACTAAAATGGCAGGTGTTGATTGTTATTAGACATTACCAAAAGAAGAAAAAGTCAGTGTTCGAAAACGATGGTGTGTGAATTTGACTCTTTTGCGCAGCCAAGAAAATACGACATTGACAACGTTGACATTTTTTTACGTGAAAATAAATTGAATATTGACTTAAATTTATTTCATTACCTAATGTAATGGACAACGTGGACATGGAATTATCCTCTACAGCCAGTAACTCCGATGTAACGGTAAACATAGTGCAGGCTATTCAAGGTGAGCTAACTCTTCTTTGTTCTGAATTAAAAGAAAAAAAAAACAAGAAACCTGAAATACTGGATAAAAAATTGGAAGACATATCAATTGCATTTAAGGAAGATCTCAGAAAAGTTAGAAATGAAATCACCAATCTAAAGTAATGTATTCTGAATACGGAGATATAAATATCAAAGGGTACTATAATAATAAAGAACCCACCTGTTTATGATGAGAGGAATCTCATGTACAAAGTATTTGATTTCTTCAAAAAAAAATTTATGCACGTGTGCAGTCAGAAGATCTCAAAGCCGTACATTTTTTGGGAAAACCATGAGAATTAAGGATAATGGTCAAGTTCCCTTATTTTATGAGAAACAATGCATCCGAAGATTGAAAAACATTTTGAAAGACTACAAAAAACCTTCGAATAACAAGCCCTACTATCTTTCTGAACGACTGGCCCAATGTGTAGCGAACTCTTTATTGCTGCAAAAGATATAGGTGTAAAAGCAGTCACTAATAATTCAGAAGTGCAAGTGATTTGTGAGGGTCAGAATGTAAAGCATTATTCCGCCCTTCAAACTCTTGACGAACTGGATTGACTATATCCTAGAGCTGTGAAACCTGTCCCAAAAGTAATGTGAACGTTTGGAAGGAGCTCAAAAGCGAACAACGTCGTAAGGATGTCAAATCCGGTCTACCGCCTGAAAATAAAATTCCTTGTCCCAACACAACTGAAGCATGGACAATACAAAAAACATTTCCCAGTTATTACTTCTGGCGGTGCGAAAGCTCCAATTAAGCCAACAACAGTCATGCAGATTTTACTTCTCAATATACGATCCGTCAAAGCTTATTTTCGATAACTTATTATGTTACTTAGAATCCAATGATAACTGTTATTCAGTAGTTGTTCCACGGAAATATGTCAGGATAATGCTACGTTTTCACTCTATTGAAGGGTGTCAAAGGTTTTTCCAAACATGTGGCAAAAATAAATGTAGTTGATTAGCTAGTTTCGTATAAAATTATATCTTTGTTATCAAGGAACACATTATACAGAATTTGTGCTTTGATAAATTACCATTAACATCGAAAATCAGAAAAAAAAACATTTTCACTGTTTCTGGTATCTATAACTCACAGCAAAATAAACATGATGTATTTCTTGAAGAGTTTGGAACACTCAGGCAAGCATTAAGAACAGAAGCAAAAAAATTGATCATGGGTGATTTTCGTATTGGTTTTTTGGTTTCGAATAAAGCATGTGAAAATTTCAGAAATATGGTTGAGACTTCGGATTTGAAACTGCTTGATATAGGCTGTCGAACAAGAATAACAGAAACAACAAACACTTGTATTGACCATGTTTTAGTATCATCCAAATTTAAGTTTTTTGACGCATCTGTTGAAAAATGTGATATAAGTTATCATTGGGGGATTCTGTTGGTTACGCATGAAAAATGTCAAGCTTTTGATAAAGTGATCCAACGAAGATCATTGCAGAATTTGAATGATTCTGATATATCCTGTTTGACTTTATTTTTTGCCAATCATTTACTGGGAAAACACCACTTCGAAAAATTGAACTGGATCTTGACTACAAAATTCTAATCGCTATTCTTGCATTAACGCTTGAGAATCAAGCGGATAACGTGGATATCACTCCGGTTCAATTCAAAATTTTCTTCACATCAAGCAGGCCAGAAATGGAGTCGAAATTTCCCGAAAGTACTCTTGCATTTGATACTTCATCAAATGAAAATTCCCTTTTTCGTTTTGCAGCGAGTATACCGGAAAGCTACAACGTATGTATGGGACTATCAAACAGCCAGGCAGTGGATACAGAAGGTTTGAATAGCTTTTTTGTCAAATTTTTCAGTCCAATCATTTGTAAAACTCTAGTACCACTTTTCAACAGATCAATGAGTGGGATGTTATCCGAATTTTTTCAGAATAGCAAAAATCGTTCCTGTCGTCAAAGCTGGTGACCGGCAGAATCCTACCAATTTTAGACCTATTTCAATATTATCTTCACTCAGTAAGATTTTCGAGAAAATTTTCTACAAACGTATTATGGATTTTGCTTCCAACTAATCACATAACCGAGCAACAGTTTGGTTTCCAACCCGAAAAGTTAACAATCCAGGTATTAGTAAAGATGTATAAAGAATCAGACGACTAAATGATTCAAATATGAATGTTCTCGGACTGTTCCTGGATGGGAGCAGAGCTTTCAACACAGTATATCATCCAATATTGTTAAAGAAAATGAAAAATAATGGCATCCGAGGTATAGCCTTGTTATTACTGGAGTTCTCTTCAAAAACGCAAAAATATGTGCAAGTGAGGACTATGAGATCCATATCTACCGCGGCTCAAATGTGTGTACCCCAGGGTTTAATGTTAGGCTCATTACTTTTCATCATATACATAAATGATTTACCACTTTGGGTTGGAAACGAAGACTGCTCGATTACGATGTATGCAGATTGTACAACGCTAATTTTCTTTAACACAACTGATGCTATTAGAAATATTAATCATAGTCCTGCAATGTTGATTGAATGGTTTTGTTGCAATATGCTCAGTCCAAATATAGAAAAAAAGGTATTGCGTCAATTGAGTTAAAAAAATTATGTTAGAAATCAAATCATACGGTTTGGTAATTCTGAATTCAGACTTACCGATGTGATAAAACTTTTAGGAGTCGATATAGATTCACAATTGATTCTCAAAACTCATATATCACAAATATCTAAAAAACTGGCAAAATTGTGTGGATTTTTGAAGTATAATCAGAACACTTTAAATATGCATCACCGTTTTTTGTTCTACAAAATGTACATAGAACTCGTTATATTGTCGTATGATCTCCTTGTTTACGGATCTACAAACAAAAATTACTTGCAACCAATTTTCATTATACAAAAACGTATGTTTCGAAAAATTTTCAAAGCGTCAAAACTCTTCCACACCGTTCCCTTGTTTGACAAGGCTAACATTTTCACAGTCTATGAACTGTTCATGATGCAATTACTACAACATGCAACAAACAATAACAGTACTTTCTCTAAGGCTATCAAAAAAGTACTAGAAGCTCTAAACTGGATCTATTTGATCAAAAAAGCCATCGGAAGCAAATATTGAAATTGTGGACTGAACATCAATCTTTAAGGCTTTTAAATTGTTTAAAAAACAGAGAATATGGGATGCTGACCTCAGTAGTCAGTGTCCTAACATGAGAAAAAAGCGTGTAGGAATGTAATTTAAAAATTCATACAGGTAAACTCGGACTTAGATTCATTGAAGTGAAAAATCATACTGAATGAAATGTGCCTTTTGTCATTTCTAAAGCATAATTTTAAGTTTTTTTTACTTGTGCAGTTGTGTGAATGAACGATAAAATCATGGAAATTATTCTTCTTAGCCACCAAAGTAAAAAGTTTTCCTCTTATTATTTATTATTATTATTATTATTATTATTATTATTATTATTATTATTTTTGTTAAGGTAAAACTATGGATTTTGCTGGCATTGATTTATGCAGAAATCAAAAACCGAAACTGACCGGTGAAGCACCTTTTGACTCATGAAAACAAATTATAATGCGGGTTCCAAAATGATTAAGATTCAGAGACTAATGACAGTTGCACTTTGTCATTACGAAAAATATAAAGTTGTAAAAAAAACTATTGATAGTGTAAATAAAAAACATTTTGACTTTGAAAGTTTTCAAAAAATAGAGTGACGCAATCAGAAATCATTTATAGCAGATAGGATTTCAGTCGTCTACCACTGTTGAGTTTAAAACACCATTTTAATCGAAAATCATTTAAATTTACCACTGAACCAATAACATTCTTTCTTGGTTTGTCATGAGAGCTGAGGAGCTATAAGATTTAAAATCAAGAGAATTTTTTAGAATCCACATGTTATTGTCAGATTGGTTTATTGATAACCAAAATATTGGCAAAATTTTCAGTTAAAAACAGAAATATTGACAAAATGAAAAGTAAATTTCATGTATACATTAAGCAAAATTGAATATATTCTGGGCTGACACTTGTTACGTGGGGGCTTATTAATGATTCCGAACAGTGCAAATTAACACAATCAAAACATTAGAAATCATCTTTTCGCGTAGTTTATTACATAGATATTGTACGTACATACCCAAGTACTTCTCGTCTTTTGCGATACTGTTGAACAATATCATCATCCAGATTTGCTTGATGTTTAAAGCGGTGCAAAAAATAGGTGTATATCGCTTGCAAGTTTCAAGCTTGCTGAACACTGCCTTCCGTAACCTAGTGAATGGTAAGAATTTGGTTTGTGTTTTAAATTTGAACCGATCGATAATGCGGTTGTTCAAAAAGCCGCAACAGCAGATACACTCTTGGAAAATGAATCTGATTATACGTTAATTTTTTCGATGATAAGTTACATTTCGCTAAAACCAAGTTTGAAAATTATGTTTTTTTAATTAATTTGTTCTACATATCATTAAAAAATACGTCAATTTTGTGAAACTTATTAATCATCTGAAAACATCTGAAATTTTAATTTAATCACTATTTTTTGCGAATGAGAGTTGAGTCTGCAATTGTTTTTAATTGCTCTCGAATGTAAATGTGCGTCTTTTTATGCATAATTTTCTCCAGACCGATTTTGCGCTTTTCTTCTAGATTTATCTTTGACTTCTCAAGTGACTCTTTCAAGAACTTATTGATTTTTGAGTGATTTCACAGGCTATCACTCCGATATAAAGTTTGTTGTGCAAACCAAACCAATTGTTAGAGAGAAGATTGCAAGGCTTTGATAGACAAGTGATTAATACCTAAGTTGAGGTGATGGAATCGGACTGAGGAGGTCGGGGTTCGAGTCCTTCAGATTTTTGCACGCATAAAGAAAATTGTATCTAGACTACAGCCACTGAAAGAAAGTGCGTCGCCTTTCATTTGAGAGCAATTTTTCCGATGTTGGTCGGTTTATATTTTTGTTTGCAGAACTGGTATCTTGTTTTTTTTTGTCAAAGTCGTCTCAAATCATATTTGATATAAAACAACTTTAGGCTTTTGCTTAGATACTGCAAATATTTTTTTACAGATCAATTTTCTTGCGAAATTTTTTAAATTGTATTTTCAATTTTGAAAGCAGTTAGGTGTTATTTCCTTTGAACAATTCTACGCCTTAAATACCCTGGAGGCCAGTTTCTTAATCTTATTCTTGATTTAATCAATTTCAAACTAATTGGAAGAAAGACTTTTTCCCATAGTTTGTCAATACATACTACCAACAAACCAAAAAAAGAACTCTTCCTTTTCTTAAAAATTATTTCTAATTACTTCAATACCAACTAAGAAACAAAGTGAAAAACTAATGCAAGGTAGAAAAGATCAAGTGAGGTGACTGATGTAATTTCGAGTTATTTCGGTTGAAAGTAAGTGGCCTATTGCGTTTATTTTAGGTTTCGTCTCATTTCACTTTGATCACTGCATGATAAAAACTGTCTGTTTGTGTCTGCTCGTTAATTGAAATAATTAGTGTATAAACATGAAAATTTTCTTCAATTGTTTTTGTTCACTAAATGCGAACGAAAAATTAAACAAAACGTAAAATACTGAGATTTTTGATATGTTAGATAAATCAAATAATATTTAAGACTTCGACACTTCACCGAATTTATATTAAAAAAATTTTAGAAGTAAGAAAATATTCCAACTACTCGATTTTGTCTGTTCGTCGTTCTACATTGCATAAGGACATAAGTAGTCCCAATTTTCTGTTGATTGGAATAGCCTCGCGCTGGTTTCTTAAGAATTCTGTTTGAGTATGCTCGAACTAGTTTTTTCGCTCTTATGTTTTTATGTTCTTCAGCACAGCGTCAAATGTGTGCGGATTTTCTCTAAAGTGCCCTTTAAAATGGTTAATTGAGTCGCAAACCTCAGATTTGAGGGAATCTCGACAGCAGTTATATTTTTAACGCGCATAGCAAACTTTTTGTCCTAATTTATTTGACAATTTTTAACGATGAAAGCCGTTTGATATCTCTAAATTTGAGTTATGATCTTCAGCTGAACAAAATGGAGGATGGACGGTTGGAGTTTGAAATGGATGATGCGGGTGTTGTATATAATGACAATGGAATGGCCTACGAGAAAGACCCGAACGACCCTTACCCGCGACTAGAAACTGCCGAGCTCAACGAACGATACTACCGCGACTACGATCAGGCCGACGAAGACCGTTATCGTCAAAACAGCCCAAGAGCCGATTACGATGTTTACGGTGACGAACAGAATAACCCAAACGAATTAAGATTGGACGATCGATATGACCCGGAACCCCGGAATCGCGATTACGATGTGAACAGAGATGGCCATTATAGCCCAAGGGGGCCCGAAATTGATCCCAGAAGCAGCTATTACAACCCGAGAAGCCCAGGCGACGACTTCAACGGACGACGAAGTGCATCAGATCACGAATACAGCCAGCCCAGAAGATTTGGCCGAGAGCCGGAGGATACGTACTTCCCAAACAACCAACGACCAAATGCCAGATACGACTTGCGAGGACCCGAGAGGGTTCCGGAGGAAGAGGACAGACGAAGTGTAGGGAGCGGTGACATCAACGAAGAATTTGATATTTGATTACTTCTTAAATTTTCTAACTAACGGAAAATGTTAATCTGTTTCCCTTCATAATTTCCTCATTTTATAACAAAAAATGATTCAAATGCTGGAGGTACGCCATCCAAGCTAGCTCTATTCTCACTGACTTGGGTTGCGGTCAGCGGGTAACAATCAATCAAAATATCAGTAACATAACACAATCATCAACTTTTTTGCTCTGTTTGCAGATCAAATCTTCCTATAGGGCGAAACTTGGAAACTTTTTTATACTTGATTTTTATACTTTCCATTTTGTTAATTGTTCTTAACTTTTTAGAGTTTCTATAGCGAGGTACTTAATAATCATCACTTAAATTGTTTGAAAATTTGATTTTAAGATTTGAACACTTAATACTTGATAAATTGTACCGAGAGAGACCAAGAAAAATAGACAGAGAGGTGAGACTGATAGGAGAATTAGATCTACTGTTTTGGCCCCCACCTTTTTCAGTTTCAGATTACAACTGTTATGGAATCTATTTTGTATATGAGTGTTTTTATGAACACCACTTACAAATTGTGGTGTTATTTTTGATATTTTTATGACCTATGATAGTGCAAAAAGCCTACCAAATTTTGAACCTCTCAAATATCGCTTAGATCGTGGAATGCATCGTTGTTATCGGGTCGTTAAAATATGCATAAAAATATAGGTGAGCATGTTCTAATAGATGATCACAACGAGTCAAAATCTGTTCTGCTTTGCAAAAAAGAGAAATTGTTGAATTGTGCTTCAAACTTTTATTGGGGGTTCACCAAAAACATCAGTTTTGACAATTATTTGGAGAACAAGAACAATGATTTTGAGAATACCGAGATTACCATGAGCATACCAGAAAAAAAAGTTCAAATGAATAATCAAATGGTTAAATCTTATAAAATATTACAACTGAAAATTTTTAAACAACTCTCAAAACAGGCATATTAAATCGGAAGCTCTTATGTTAAACAACAAACAAATGTGCCTATGGTTAAATCTTAATAAATATGAAAGGAATTACAACTGAAAACTTTTAAACAACTATTACAGAAATAGAAAATTTTTGTGTTTGAGGGGAAAGCAGTTCATCTTTGAGAGATTTTGGAACTATAGCAACATATTCGAATAACGTCAGAGTAATTGCTTTCGAATGACTACTGGGGTAGCGTCTATGAGGTGGCGACAAAGATGTGCACTGAGGGGCTTCAAACGACGCCAACAGAAGTAATATCCACCATAAGATCTTAAGTGATAGTGGCACACGTTCCATTTCTGAAATAAATTACGCAACAAGTCAAGTCACTCGAAATTCAAAACTTAACTGGTGGAAAACCCGAAAGCACTAGAAAAGTCGTGCAATGTTATCTGAAGTGAACTTACTTAAGTCAGAGGTATCAAAGTCAAATGAGTAAAGAGAACTGTTTTAATTTTCCTTATAAAACTTTATTTTCCTGGAACATAACTATTGAAAATATTTTCAAAACTGCATAAGTTTCAGTTTGGGGAGTGCGTAGGTGGTTGTTGGGATGGGGTAGCTGAGGAGGGGTCGATGACTGGGGACATGTAGGTGTGTGTGTGTGTGTGTGTGTGTGTGTGTGTGTGTGTGTGTGTGTGTGTGAGTGTGTGTGTGTGTGTGTGTGTGTGTGTGTGGTGTGTGTGTGTGTGTGGGGGGGGGGGGGGGGACAATTAGGCGGGGAAATGTTTTTTTGGGGGGGGGGTGGTAGTTAGTGGTCCAGGGTGGGTGTTTAGGGGGTAGTCGCTTGTAGGGGTAAGTTGTCTTTAGTTTGGCTAGGGAAATGGGACTGCTATAAAATCAAAACTTCGTAATATAAGCTTTTGACATTGAATATTACCATCCGTTCCTAATTACTATACAATAGGAACAATGCTACCGTTAAAGGCCAATGTTCGGAAACAGAAGTTAATCTTCGATTCGTTTAAAAAATCTGTTTAACACAAATATTCCTCATCGCATCGTAAACGCACACATTTAGAATAACTGCCTGACCTTTCATTCGAGAGCAACTAAAAAAGTTCACATGATCACAAATTGGAAAATATTCACTGATTTAGTGTTTGAGGTACAAGTTAATGCAGATTCTCTCATAATTCTCAGTCTCAATAACCTATTATGTCAATAATTAATTTATGTCCCTTAAATTACATGTAATCGTTATGGTTGATCTCACACATCTTTTTAAATGCAAAAAGCTTTGATTGAACAAAAGCATTATACCTAACAAACGACCGATTCTTTGAACACCGGTGGTATTATTTTAGTTTGCTTCGCCCGAGGGCGTGAGGTGCCTTGTGACTTCAGTTGCCATCACTGAAGATTGTCATAGACAAGTAAAGATAATTAAAATGAACTAATAAAACCGAAGTCGGCGCACTTCTCAGTAGATATTCAGAAACAAAATGGCGCGCAATATCACCTGCTTCAAATTGCGTATGAGAAAGCAATTTGGAGAGAAAATGATTATTTCAATAACTATGAACGGACTACCTAAAGAGTACGAGAGCTTCACCATACTCGTAAAATTTAGAAAAAAAAGAGAGATGGTTAGAACAAACTGAGCGGCACCTTATCAACTTTGACAGCGAGAATGTTCAAAAGAAAAGTGAGAGTATATTCTTCAACAAAAAGCGCAAATGCTTCAGTTCTCAAAAAGTCAGACACATGGCTAAGGATTGTCGACTTAAGAAGGAAAAAACAAACCTAGCAAGGGGCAACCAATAAAGTGTTTTAAATGAAGTGAGCAGGGACACATCTCCAAATTTTGTGAGAAGAAGAAACTAGAAAAAAAGTTTGAAATCCAGAGCAAAAAGTTTAGGCAGAACAATCAATCGAGGTATCAGAGATTAGTTGAAGAAACAAAAATTGAGTACGAAGAGTAGTTCTCATTCTTTCAAACCAAAAGTAATAATCTGCCTGTGAACTTGTGTTATTCTCTGGAGCAACAAGCCATAAGATTAAAGATGAAAGTTTATTTATTGAATATGACTGAAAATATACCGGAAAAATAACTAACGCAAATAGTAGCAAAATTTCAATCGAAGGACGAGGGACAATTGAGATAAAAACAGAGAACTCAAAAGGGTGTGAGCGGAAAATAAGATTAACAATGGCACTATTTGTACCTGATAATTCCAAATATTTGGTCTCAGTGATCAAACAAAGAGCGGCTGATGATGAGGTTTTGTTTGGCAAAGACTCAGAATTAATAACTATAAACGGCACAGTTTTCCTGTTTGAGGATTATGAAATTGTTTTCCTTTGGAAAACAGTGAATTCAACAGATTCAGAAAACTGTAATTTAGCTGTTGAAGACCAGCTAAATTTATGCTACAAATGTCTACGACATAATATTATAGAAGATCTTTTGAAATCGAAGGATCATTCCATGGGACTTAAAACGAGTGAACCTGACGTAAGCAAATGTGCGACATGTCAGATTTATAAGTCACGGAAGATTCCGGTTCCAAAACAATCTAGGACAAGAGCCAAGGATGTCTTAGAAATAGTCCATACTGGTGTATAGGGGCTAATATTCCAGAAGCCGTAGTTGGCCACCGATATCCAATCGGCGTAGACAATTTCAATAAGAATCAGAAAGTGTACCTCTTAAAAACAATGAACGATGCAATAGAAGAAGTTCGACAATTCGTTGCAGATACAGGAAAGCCACAAACGTTGGTGTGCGACGATAAGGGCGACTTCAATTCGAACATGATCAAAAAATTATGTATAAAGCAAGGCGTAAAATTGAAGTTTTCATCACCTTATGGAACTGAAGAAAACGATAACGTTGAACGTTATTGAGGAACAATAACACCAATGGTGAGATGTCTAATTGAGCAATCAGGAATTGTAAGAGATACTGGCCCTGTGAAATGAACCTGTCCAGTTAGATTATAAACTTCTGTTAGTGTTCGGGGTTCAAAAGAATACTTTCGAAGCAATGTATGGACCAAACTTAATTTTAGAATCAGTGAAAGATTTTGGTTGTACTACTTATGTTCATATTGAGAAATCATTCCGAGAAAAAATTGATCGGACTTCACAAAGGTGTATATTTTGGGATCATCAGAAAAGAGCAAAACATATCTTATAGGAGCAAACAATTGAAAAGGCACATTTAAAGTTAGAAAGTCTAAAAACATAGTTTTGATGAACACAAAATGCTAAAAAACAACTCAATGAGTTCAAGACAAACGCGGTTAGAACAGGGAGCAGATCTTATTTCATTAGCCTTTATAGGTGAATTAATGATAATGTGATACTTAAATCAACCGAAGAAGCAAAAAAATTAATATGGAGCAATGCAAACAGAGTACAATTCAAAAGTTGAAAACTTGTAGATAACCACGGAATTTTAACTATTGGTAGCCCTTGGCATTTTACTTTGAAGTGCAGACCTGGCGGAGAAACAGTGAAATATATAGCAAGCTTGTTAGCTAAGGGTTTTTGCCAAGTTTCAGGTAGAGACTACAATGAGGCTTTTTCACCAACAACGCGCCTTTCATCTATCAGGACACTTTTAAGCCATGCACTAAGTAAGGATTCTGAGCTCAAACAAATTGACATTAAAGCTGCATACTTCAATGCTGCCATTGATGAATAAAAGTTTACGCAGCAACCTGAGGGCTTTGAAAAACAGAGTAAGCAAGGAAATCCAAGAGTCTGTAAGTTTAATAAAAGTTTATGTGGATTACAACAATCTGGAAGGAATTGGTAATCAACAATAAATATTTTTTTAGGTGGTTTGGGTTGTCTTTCATCTATTCAAGATGAGTGCCCCTTTATAAAAAAGGGAAGATGAAGGAGATATAGAGGGATTTATCTGTCTTGGATAGATGATATGCTTATATTTTGAACGAGACAAAAATTTTGCGAAAACTTTTAAAATAAAGTCAGTGAAAATTTTGAAATAGGTGGCTATAGTGACCTGAGTTAGTTGTTCAACATAAAAACAAAAGACAGAACACAAAATAATGCTATTTCAGGAAGCTTATAAAAAAAAACTAATAGAGAAGTATAAAAAGAGTGACTGCAGGGCAGTGAAAGCACCTTTGGATGTTAGTTCAACACTTTCGAACTTGATTCACCAGAAATAAGAAGCAAAGAATATAAAGAAATGCAGTCGTGTGGTTATAGGGGAAAAGTATTATATTTGTATTTTTAGCGTTGACTAAGAGACCAGCTTTTGCACAAACAGCATATAATTTGAGCTTTTGTAGAAAATCAGTAGTTCGTTTGTAGAAATTCCGGGGAACAAGCATTGGAACGCCAAAAAAAATTATCCGCGCTAATTGAAGTGCACAAAGTTTGAAATTGAATTTTAAAAAATTGTGATGAAATAGACCTAAAAAGTTCTTCAGATTCACAATATTTCAGAAGCAATCAACTGGGCTAGAAATTTACAAAAGTGTTTATCAACCTCCACAGTTGAATTTGATCTGAATGCAGTAATAGATGCAAGTAAAGAGTCGGTACACTTAGCAAACCTTTTGAAGTAAATGAACCTATGTGTTGAGCATTTTAGAAGTGTTTGTAGATAATCAAGCATGTATTGCTCTTTGAAAAAATTCCATGAACCATGCCAAGACTAAGCACTTTGCGTTAAAAGTGCACTTTCATCGTAATTTAATCAAGACCAGACTATTATAGCTGAACTACTTGCCTACCGATCGCACGCCGGCAGACACCCCAACAAAAGCTTTAAAGACTTGCTTTATATCTCCTCCCCCCACCCACAAAAAGTGATAGGCTTATAACTCCCCCTAAACGTGACAACATTTTTCATAGTTTTAAGAAATATAATCACAATTAAATTACAAGCAAGAGTTAAAGGATAGCATAAAGGGAATAAAATCAACAAATCTTTTTTTTATCCTCAAAAAGTGCGTACGAAAAAGCACTTTTGGGTTATATTTTTATTCATCTTCTGTCATCTTTTGCACTGGAACTAACTTGTTTAGCCTGAAATTCATTGAAAATTTGTCAAGATATCTTCGAAACGTATAATGAATTTCCTAAACTTGCAACAAATGGAAATTACTTGTTCTCTTTTTTCCAATTTCTTGGAAAAATAGGGAACATCTTTGTTACTCAACTTTGGGGAACAAGCATTCTAATGTCAGTTTGCCAAAAAGAGCGCTACTTCCTAATTTTTGAGATAGCTACAAATATTCAATTGAAAAACAGCTCTGAATATTTCCATCGAATCCTTTTACTGAAAATTTTTTTCCTACGGCGTTAAACTTCGACAGCGCTCATCCATGTTTTGATTTAACTGTCTACCAAGAGGTGGGAAACTTTCAAAAACCACGTATCTCTCAATATACACTAAAGCAAAAAATTATGGGAATAAAGGGCCGATGTGACATGCCATTTATGAGAGTACTGGACAAGACAGACCGAAAAATCAAATGAGAGCAAACACTAGTTACGACTAAAACTAGATGTCTTTATTTAAAGAAAAACTTAATACGAAAAAAACAAATTTGAATCAGATAAAACTTGAGCTGATCAAACTAAGCTGTAATTTTTTAGATAAGATAAGAGACCTGTCAATACTGAGATAAGTAACAGTTCGGCCAGTAAGATCAATGGAGCAAAGATCAATTAACAGTGTTTCCTGTTCGAAAACAACCAAATCCAAATTGATTGAAACCAATATGTTTCATCTTGAAAGAAATATATACCCCAGGGAAAGAAAGTGAGACCTGTCATTATCCGTAATATTTTAGGCAAGTACAAAAAGATTGGCACAAACAAAAAAATCAATATACTTTATTTCTTGTAATAAAGCTGTGTCGCAACCATTTAAACGAAAGGCTACTCATGAAAAGCGTTAAATATATGCAATTGCATTTTTCAACCCATTTTGGGCCATAAATAAAGGTTTAATTGATTAGCTTAGTGGCTTAGGTTTTATCGGATTCCGTTTAATTTTTTCTACTTAATTCTTTTTTTAAAAAAGACTTCCGGTTTTGATTCTTATTAGTGTTTGCAGTCTCATCAGTCCTCTAAACAAACGTTGGTTTTTAATAGAAATTTGGTTCAGTATAAGATAGAAGGATTGAATTTGGTTCACTAAAAAGAAATTCAATGAGACAGATTCAATGAGTCAATACAAAGACCAATTTACAAAATTGACAAAATAAGATAAAAGTGGAAGAGCTCAAAAGTCCACTGATTATTTGAATCAATTATTTTTAAAATTTCAGACAAATCATTAGCGAATCAACATAAAAGTGGCGAGCACTTTCATTAATGGGACTAAGTTACTTATTGACGACAATGAGAACAAAAATTGTGAAGTACAGAGAAATTTTCTTTAAAAAATTTATTTGAAATCCATTAAAACCGTTAACAAAAACTGAACTCAGTAAATAGATACACCTGAACATTCATAAATAAATTTAAAGATTTTGATTGTCAAGAATGTGCCGTTAGACAAAAAAGAACGAGATTTTTAGTATTAAAAAATCTAAGAAATTTTTGCACAGAATGGTTTCGCAGCCATAATGTACTCACTGAAAAATTGGTCCTTTTGCGCATTATTTCAATAGCTATTGGTTCCTTTTTGAATTTGATATTCTGAAAAAGGCACAAATATCAAACTCCAAAGTAGCAAGTATGCAAAAATCACAAAGCTTTTGATTTTCGAGGTAAACTAAAAAATTCAATTTTCGTAGAAAGAAAGCCAATAAAACATTGATTTTAAAGCACCACTATAAAAAAGACTTTTTACGAAACTTGTATCTAATATTTCTTTTTATATAATGAGACTAAGCTACATTGGGTCAGAAAGAAGATTAGAAATTGTCCAATTTGAAAAAAAATTTCTATTTATTCTATTTATAGACAAATATAATAAAAATCTTAAGAGGCATTACGTATCAACTCACAAAAAATGCAAAGGCTGGTCCATCTATAACTTTTGAAGGACTCTATTGAGACTTTGACTAATTGACGAAGAAATGAGCGTGCAAAAGGAATGGCAAATCAAGGTAAAACAAAAGAAGCCATTTAAAATTACTAAAACTTATTTTCCAAGCCGTAAAAACAGTGAGCTTTTATCTGAAGACGTAATCAGTCATTTGGCTTAAAAATATTGTATCTAGGATCTCTCATTATTTGGCCTTCACGTTGAATTCATTTTTGTCGGTAATCAACTTAGAAAAAACAATTTTCAAAAATATATTCAAAAAGACCGCGAATAAATATAATCCGAATAATTAATAATTGTAAGAATCCAAGATGAATCCAGACTTAGCCGTCATTTTGCTGCACGTTCAACAAAAACAAATAGGTTTTCCACGTGTTTTTTGATAGACCGATCAACCATCAAAATTTTTATCGAACCGAAATTAATTGATGCATTTGGTATAATTTTTGAGTCACATATCGGAAAAACATGCAAAAATGTCATTTCAGGGGTCTAGGGAGAAAAGTCCACAGAAATAAACTACACTTAACTTTAGATGGGAAATAAACCCCCACGGCAAACAACCCTCAAGGATGTGAACCCCCACGGAAACAAAGCCCCATTTTAAAATTGAATTTCGGTAGTGATAAATAGTTCGGATGTGATAGCTTCATATCAACAACAGCTTCATAAAAATGCACAGCTCTTTAGTAGTAAAGTGGGGGATTACTTCCGTTTAGGTGTATATCCGCAAGGTTTTATTTGCATGGGGACTTCTTTGCTATCTAAAATGTAGTGGTTTTTTTTCCGAAGCCGAATTTCAGAAGACTCCTTTAGGAAACGAAAGTACTGCAATCTTCTTTAGTGTTATTAAAGATTAAGACAATAGACGTCAGGTCTCTGGATTGTATAAACAAGGTGGGGTAAGAAGAGTATGTGGAGCCAATTTATATTTAATAAAGTCTGATATTCGAAAAATTTAGAATAACTCTTAACAAAAACACT
>NW_027453296.1:22500-34924 GCF_964194025.1 Convolutriloba macropyga | reverse complement strand
CCAGCTAGCTCAAGCTCAAGCTCAAGCTAGCTAGCTAGCTCAAGCACAAGCTTGCTAGCTAGCTCAAGCTCAAGCTAGCTAGCTCAAGCTCAAGCTAGCTAGCTCAAGCTCAAGCTAGCTAGCTCAAGCTCAAGCTCAAGCTAGCTAGCTAGCTCAAGCACAAGCTTGCTAGCTAGCTCAAGCTCAAGCTAGCTAGCTAGCTCAAGCTCAAGCTAGCTAGCTAGCTCAAGCTCAAGCTAGCTAGCTAGCTCAAGTTCAAGCTAGCTAGCTAGCTCAAGCTCAAGCTAGCTAGCTCAAGCTCAAGCTAGCTAGCTCAAGCTCAAGCCAGCTAGCTCAAGCTCAAGCTCAAGCTAGCTAGCTAGCTCAAGCTCAAGCTCAAGCTCAAGCTAGCTAGCTAGCTCAAGTTCAAGCTAGCTAGCTAGCTCAAGCTCAAGCTAGCTAGCTCAAGCTCAAGCTAGCTAGCTCAAGCTCAAGCCAGCTAGCTCAAGCTCAAGCTCAAGCTAGCTAGCTAGCTCAAGCTCAAGCTAGCTAGCTCAAGCTCAAGCTAGCTAGCTAGCTAGCTCAAGCTCAAGCTCAAGCTAGCTAGCTCAAGCTCAAGCTCAAGCTAGCTAGCTCAAGCTCAAGCTCAAGCTAGCTAGCTCAAGCTCAAGCTCAAGCTAGCTAGCTCAAGCCCAAGCTCAAGCTAGCTAGCTAGCTCAAGCTCAAGCTAGCTAGCTCAAGCTCAAGCTCAAGCTCAAGCTAGCTAGCTAGCTAGCTCAAGCTCAAGCTCAAGCTAGCTAGCTAGCTCAAGCTCAAGCTAGCTAGCTCAAGCTCAAGCTAGCTAGCTAGCTCAAGTTCAAGCTAGCTAGCTAGCTCAAGCTCAAGCTAGCTAGCTAGCTCAAGCTCAAGCTAGCTAGCTCAAGCTCAAGCTAGCTAGCTCAAGCTCAAGCTAGCTAGCTAGCTCAAGCTCAAGCTCAAGCTAGCTAGCTCAAGCTCAAGCTCAAGCTAGCTAGCTAGCTCAAGCTCAAGCTAGCTAGCTAGCTCAAGCTCAAGCTAGCTAGCTAGCTCAAGTTCAAGCTAGCTAGCTAGCTCAAGCTCAAGCTAGCTAGCTCAAGCTCAAGCTAGCTAGCTCAAACTCAAGCTAGCTAGCTAGCTCAAGTTCAAGCTAGCTAGCTAGCTCAAGCTCAAGCTAGCTAGCTAGCTCAAGCTCAAGCTAGCTAGCTCAAGCTCAAGCTAGCTAGCTCAAGCTCAAGCTAGCTAGCTAGCTCAAGCTCAAGCTCAAGCTAGCTAGCTCAAGCTCAAGCTCAAGCTAGCTAGCTAGCTCAAGCTCAAGCTAGCTAGCTAGCTCAAGCTCAAGCTAGCTAGCTAGCTCAAGTTCAAGCTAGCTAGCTAGGTCAAGCTCAAGCTAGCTAGCTCAAGCTCAAGCTAGCTAGCTCAAGCTCAAGCCAGCTAGCTCAAGCTCAAGCTCAAGCTAGCTAGCTAGCTCAAGCACAAGCTTGCTAGCTAGCTCAAGCTCAAGCTAGCTAGCTCAAGCTCAAGCTAGCTAGCTCAAGCTCAAGCTAGCTAGCTCAAGCTCAAGCTCAAGCTAGCTAGCTAGCTCAAGCACAAGCTTGCTAGCTAGCTCAAGCTCAAGCTAGCTAGCTCAAGCTCAAGCTAGCTAGCTCAAGCTCAAGCTAGCTAGCTAGCTCAAGCTCAAGCTCAAGCTAGCTAGCTCAAGCTCAAGCTCAAGCTAGCTAGCTAGCTCAAGCTCAAGCTAGCTAGCTAGCTCAAGCTCAAGCTAGCTAGCTAGCTCAAGCTCAAGCTAGCTAGCTCAAGCTCAAGCTCAAGCTAGCTAGCTAGCTCAAGCTAGCTAGCTAGCTCAAGCTCAAGCTAGCTAGCTAGCTCAAGTTCAAGCTAGCTAGCTAGCTCAAGCTCAAGCTAGCTAGCTAGCTCAAGCTCAAGCTAGCTAGCTCAAGCTCAAGCTAGCTAGCTCAAGCTCAAGCTAGCTAGCTAGCTCAAGCTCAAGCTCAAGCTAGCTAGCTCAAGCTCAAGCTCAAGCTAGCTAGCTAGCTCAAGCTCAAGCTAGCTAGCTCAAGCTCAAGCTAGCTAGCTCAAGCTCAAGCCAGCTAGCTCAAGCTCAAGCTCAAGCTAGCTAGCTAGCTCAAGCTCAAGCTCAAGCTAGCTAGCTAGCTCAAGTTCAAGCTAGCTAGCTAGCTCAAGCTCAAGCTAGCTAGCTCAAGCTCAAGCTAGCTAGCTCAAGCTCAAGCCAGCTAGCTCAAGCTCAATCTCAAGCTAGCTAGCTAGCTCAAGCTCAAGCTAGCTAGCTCAAGCTCAAGCTAGCTAGCTAGCTAGCTCAAGCTCAAGCTCAAGCTAGCTAGCTCAAGCTCAAGCTCAAGCTAGCTAGCTCAAGCTCAAGCTCAAGCTAGCTAGCTCAAGCTCAAGCTCAAGCTAGCTAGCTCAAGCTCAAGCTCAAGCTAGCTAGCTAGCTCAAGCTCAAGCTAGCTAGCTCAAGCTCAAGCTCAAGCTCAAGCTAGCTAGCTAGCTAGCTCAAGCTCAAGCTCAAGCTAGCTAGCTAGCTCAAGCTCAAGCTAGCTAGCTCAAGCTCAAGCCAGCTAGCTCAAGCTCAAGCTCAAGCTAGCTAGCTAGCTCAAGCTCAAGCTAGCTAGCTCAAGCTCAAGCCAGCTAGCTCAAGCTCAAGCTCAAGCTCAAGCTAGCTAGCTAGCTCAAGCTCAAGCTAGATAGCTAGCTCAAGCTAGCTAGCTAGCTCAAGCTCAAGCTCAAGCTAGCTAGCTAGCTAGCTCAAGCTCAAGCTAGCTAGCTCAAGCTCAAGCCAGCTAGCTCAAGCTCAAGCTCAAGCTAGCTAGCTAGCTCAAGCTCAAGCTAGCTAGCTCAAGCTCAAGCTCAAGCGAGCTAGCTAGCTCAAGCTCAAGCTAGCTAGCTAGCTCAAGCTCAAGCTAGCTAACTCAAGCTAACTCAGCTAGCTCAAGCTAACTCAAGCTAGCTAAAGCTAACTCAAGCTAACTCAAGCTAACTCAAGCTAACTCAAGCTAGCTAAAGCTAACTCAAGCTAACTCAAGCTAACCCGAGCTAACTCAAGCTAGCTCAAGCTAACCCAAGCTAGCTAAAGCTAACTCAAGCTAACTCAAGCTAATTCAAGCTAACTCAAGCTAACTCAAGCTAACTCAAGCTAACTCAAGCTAGCTAAAGCTAACTCAAGCTAACTCAAGCTAACTCAAGCTAACCCGAGCTAACTCAAGCTAACTGAAGGTAGCTAAAGCTAGTTCAAGCTAACTCAAGCTAGCTAAAGCTAAGACAAGCTAACTCAAGCTAACTCAAGCTAACTCAAGCTAACTCAAGCTAACTCAAGCTAGTTCAAGCTAACTCAAGCTAACTCAAGCTAACTCAAGCTAGCTAAAGCTAACTCAAGCTAACTCAAGCTAACTCAAGCTAACCCGAGCTAACTCAAGCTAACTCAAGGTAGCTAAAGCTAGTTCAAGCTAACTCAAGCTAGCTAAAGCTAAGACAAGCTAACTCAAGCTAACTCAAGCTAACTCAAGCTAACTCAAGCTAACTCAAGCTAGTTCAAGCTAACTCAAGCTAGCTAAAGCTAACTCAAGCTAACTCAAGCTAACTCAAGCTAGCTCAAGCTAACTCAAGCTAGTTCAAGCTAACTCAAGCTAGCTAAAGCTAACTCAAGCTAACTCAAGCTAACTCAAGCTAACTCAAGCTAGCTAAAGCTAACTCAAGCTAACTCAAGCTAACCCGAGCTAACTCAAGCTAGCTCAAGCTAACCCAAGCTAGCTAAAGCTAACTCAAGCTAACTCAAGCTAATTCAAGCTAACTCAAGCTAACTCAAGCTAACTCAAGCTAACTCAAGCTAGCTAAAGCTAACTCAAGCTAACTCAAGCTAACTCAAGCTAACCCGAGCTAACTCAAGCTAACTCAAGGTAGCTAAAGCTAGTTCAAGCTAACTCAAGCTAGCTAAAGCTAAGACAAGCTAACTCAAGCTAACTCAAGCTAACTCAAGCTAACTCAAGCTAACTCAAGCTAACTCAAGCTAGCTAAAGCTAACTCAAGCTAACTCAAGCTAACTCAAGCTAACCCGAGCTAACTCAAGCTAACTCAAGGTAGCTAAAGCTAGTTCAAGCTAACTCAAGCTAGCTAAAGCTAAGACAAGCTAACTCAAGCTAACTCAAGCTAACTCAAGCTAACTCAAGCTAACTAAAGCTAGTTCAAGCTAACTCAAGCTAGCTAAAGCTAACTCAAGCTAACTCAAGCTAACTCAAGCTAGCTCAAGCTAACTCAAGCTAGTTCAAGCTAACTCAAGCTAGCTAAAGCTAACTCAAGCTAACTCAAGCTAACTCAAGCTAACTCAAGCTAGCTAAAGCTAACTCAAGCTAACTCAAGCTAACCCGAGCTAACTCAAGCTAGCTCAAGCTAACCCAAGCTAGCTAAAGCTAACTCAAGCTAACTCAAGCTAATTCAAGCTAACTCAAGCTAACTCAAGCTAACTCAAGCTAACTCAAGCTAGCTAAAGCTAACTCAAGCTAACTCAAGCTAACTCAAGCTAACCCGAGCTAACTCAAGCTAACTCAAGGTAGCTAAAGCTAGTTCAAGCTAACTCAAGCTAGCTAAAGCTAAGACAAGCTAACTCAAGCTAACTCAAGCTAACTCAAGCTAACTCAAGCTAACTCAAGCTAACTCAAGCTAGTTCAAGCTAACTCAAGCTAACTCAAGCTAACTCAAGCTAGCTAAAGCTAACTCAAGCTAACTCAAGCTAACTCAAGCTAACCCGAGCTAACTCAAGCTAACTCAAGGTAGCTAAAGCTAGTTCAAGCTAGCTCAAGCTAGCTAAAGCTAAGACAAGCTAACTCAAGCTAACTCAAGCTAACTCAAGCTAACTCAAGCTAGTTCAAGCTAACTCAAGCTAGCTAAAGCTAACTCAAGCTAACTCAAGCTAACTCAAGCTAGCTCAAGCTAACTCAAGCTAGTTCAAGCTAACTCAAGCTAGCTAAAGCTAACTCAAGCTAACTCAAGCTAACTCAAGCTAGCTCAAGCTAACTCAAGCTAACTCAAGCTAACTCAAGCTAACCCGAGCTAACTCAAGCTAACTCAAGGTAGCTAAAGCTAGTTCAAGCTAGCTCAAGCTAGCTAAAGCTAAGACAAGCTAACTCAAGCTAACTCAAGCTAACTCAAGCTAACTCAAGCTAGTTCAAGCTAACTCAAGCTAGCTAAAGCTAACTCAAGCTAACTCAAGCTAACTCAAGCTAGCTCAAGCTAACTCAAGCTAGTTCAAGCTAACTCAAGCTAGCTAAAGCTAACTCAAGCTAACTCAAGCTAACTCAAGCTAGCTCAAGCTAACTCAAGCTAGTTCAAGCTAACTCAAGCTAGCTAAAGCTAACTCAAGCTAACTCAAGCTAACTCAAGCTAACTCAAGCTAGCTAAAGCTAACTCAAGCTAACTCAAGCTAACCCGAGCTAACTCAAGCTAGCTCAAGCTAACCCAAGCTAGCTAAAGCTAACTCAAGCTAACTCAAGCTAATTCAAGCTAACTCAAGCTAACTCAAGCTAACTCAAGCTAACTCAAGCTAGCTAAAGCTAACTCAAGCTAACTCAAGCTAACTCAAGCTAACCCGAGCTAACTCAAGCTAACTCAAGGTAGCTAAAGCTAGTTCAAGCTAACTCAAGCTAGCTAAAGCTAAGACAAGCTAACTCAAGCTAACTCAAGCTAACTCAAGCTAACTCAAGCTAACTCAAGCTAGTTCAAGCTAACTCAAGCTAACTCAAGCTAACTCAAGCTAGCTAAAGCTAACTCAAGCTAACTCAAGCTAACTCAAGCTAACCCGAGCTAACTCAAGCTAACTCAAGGTAGCTAAAGCTAGTTCAAGCTAGCTCAAGCTAGCTAAAGCTAAGACAAGCTAACTCAAGCTAACTCAAGCTAACTCAAGCTAGTTCAAGCTAACTCAAGCTAGCTAAAGCTAACTCAAGCTAACTCAAGCTAACTCAAGCTAGCTCAAGCTAACTCAAGCTAGTTCAAGCTAACTCAAGCTAGCTAAAGCTAACTCAAGCTAACTCAAGCTAACTCAAGCTAACTCAAGCTAGCTAAAGCTAACTCAAGCTAACTCAAGCTAACCCGAGCTAACTCAAGCTAGCTCAAGCTAACCCAAGCTAGCTAAAGCTAACTCAAGCTAACTCAAGCTAATTCAAGCTAACTCAAGCTAACTCAAGCTAACTCAAGCTAACTCAAGCTAGCTAAAGCTAACTCAAGCTAACTCAAGCTAACTCAAGCTAACCCGAGCTAACTCAAGCTAACTCAAGGTAGCTAAAGCTAGTTCAAGCTAACTCAAGCTAGCTAAAGCTAAGACAAGCTAACTCAAGCTAACTCAAGCTAACTCAAGCTAACTCAAGCTAACTCAAGCTAGCTAAAGCTAACTCAAGCTAACTCAAGCTAACTCAAGCTAACCCGAGCTAACTCAAGCTAACTCAAGGTAGCTAAAGCTAGTTCAAGCTAACTCAAGCTAGCTAAAGCTAAGACAAGCTAACTCAAGCTAACTCAAGCTAACTCAAGCTAACTCAAGCTAACTCAAGCTAATTCAAGCTAACTCAAGCTAACTCAAGCTAATTCAAGCTAACTCAAGCTAATTCAAGCTAACTCAAGCTAGCTCAAGCTAACTCAAGCTAACCCAAGCTAACTTAAGCTAGCTTAAGCTAATTAAAGCTAATTAAAGCTAACTCAAGCTAACCCAAGCTAACTTAAGCTAGCTCTAGCTGGCTGCCACTGTTAGGCCATTTGGGAGCGCTTTTCTCGCACTCTGATTGGCTGCCACTGTTAGGCCATTTGGGAGCGCTTTTCTCGCACTCTGATTGGCTGCCACTGTTAGGCCATTTGGGAGCGCTTTTCTCGCACTCTGATTGGCTGCCACTGTTAGGCCATTTGGGAGCGCTTTTCTCGCACTCTGATTGGCTGCCACTGTTAGGCCATTTGGGAGCGCTTTTCTCGCACTCTGATTGGCTGCCACTGTTAGGCCATTTGGGAGCGCTTTTCTCGCACTCTGATTGGCTGCCACTGTTAGGCCATTTGGGAGCGCTTTTCTCGCACTCTGATTGGCTGCCACTGTTAGGCCATTTGGGAGCGCTTTTCTCGCACTCTGATTGGCTGCCACTGTTAGGCCATTTGGGAGCGCTTTTCTCGCACTCTGATTGGCTGCCACTGTTAGGCCATTTGGGAGCGCTTTTCTCGCACTCTGATTGGCTGCCACTGTTAGGCCATTTGGGAGCGCTTTTCTCGCACTCTGATTGGCTGCCACTGTTAGGCCATTTGGGAGCGCTTTTCTCGCACTCTGATTGGCTGCCACTGTTAGGCCATTTGGGAGCGCTTTTCTCGCACTCTGATTGGCTGCCACTGTTAGGCCATTTGGGAGCGCTTTTCTCGCACTCTGATTGGCTGCCACTGTTAGGCCATTTGGGAGCGCTTTTCTCGCACTCTGATTGGCTGCCACTGTTAGGCCATTTGGGAGCGCTTTTCTCGCACTCTGATTGGCTGCCACTGTTAGGCCATTTGGGAGCGCTTTTCTCGCACTCTGATTGGCTGCCACTGTTAGGCCATTTGGGAGCGCTTTTCTCGCACTCTGATTGGCTGCCACTGTTAGGCCATTTGGGAGCGCTTTTCTCGCACTCTGATTGGCTGCCACTGTTAGGCCATTTGGGAGCGCTTTTCTCGCACTCTGATTGGCTGCCACTGTTAGGCCATTTGGGAGCGCTTTTCTCGCACTCTGATTGGCTGCCACTGTTAGGCCATTTGGGAGCGCTTTTCTCGCACTCTGATTGGCTGCCACTGTTAGGCCATTTGGGAGCGCTTTTCTCGCACTCTGATTGGCTGCCACTGTTAGGCCATTTGGGAGCGCTTTTCTCGCACTCTGATTGGCTGCCAGTGTTAGGCCATTTGGGAGCGCTTTTCTCGCACTCTGATTGGCTGCCAGTGTTAGGCCATTTGGGAGCGCTTTTCTCGCACTCTGATTGGCTGCCAGTGTTAGGCCATTTGGGAGCGCTTTTCTCGCTTTTCTCTTCAGCTTACTTCAGCTAATTTAGAACACAACCGAACATTTGTAGCAAGACACCGCACAACCTTGGCTGCTTGGTTGCCTGAGCACAAGTTCAAGTTCTTTCCCAGTGCCGTAACACGACACTGGAATTTTCACCAAATGTCAACCACCGTTTGCCGTACACTCCGAATTATGTTACGGTGCTTATTGGCTAGAGAAGAACTCAAAAGTATGAGTTGATTGCAAGGCAGTAGACATGGTTTCGCACAGCATAGATCAACATAGAATAAAACTCTCTGCAGAATTTTGATCTTCCTTCTTCCTAACTCCTGCTTGCTGAAGGCCCGATCAAGCTTTAGTTAGCTTCTCGTTTTTTCTCTTGGCCTCTCTAGGAGGACCAGACAGACCTCTCGGTCTATCGTTTAGCTTCAGTCCTGCTCGATCTAGCTTTCCCAAGGCTCGATCTAGCTCTATTCGCCCCGCTAGAGGGCTCTCTAAGACCCCTCGGTCTTAGTGTTAGCTCCGGTACAGCTCGGTCGTGCTTGCTGAAGGCCCGATCAAGCTTTAGTTAGCTTCTCGTTTTTTCTCTTGGCCTCTCTAGGAGGACCAGACAGACCTCTCGGTCTATCGTTTAGCTTCAGTCCTGCTCGATCTAGCTTTCCCAAGGCTCGATCTAGCTCTATTCGCCCCGCTAGAGGGCTCTCTAAGACCCCTCGGTCTTAGTGTTAGCTCCGGTACAGCTCGGTCGTGCTTGCTGAAGGCCCGATCAAGCTTTAGTTGGCTTCTCGTACTTTCTCTTGGCCTCTCTAGGAGGACCAGACAGACCTCTCGGTCTATCCTTTAGCTTCAGTCCTGCTCGATCTAGCTTTCCCAAGGCTCGATCTAGCTCTATTCGCCCCGCTAGAGGGCTCTCTAAGACCCCTCGGTCTTAGTGTTATCTCCTGTAATGCCTAACCAAGCTTACTACAGGCCTTGGTCAGGTCTTTATCGGTCACCGATTAGTAACAGACCGATCATAGGGCCTTCCACCCTATCTGGGTTGAGGTCTTTAGTCCAGCCATATTTTGACAAGACACCTCCCCCTAATAATGCCCCACACATAGAATTACTGTTTATGCAGCTTTTCACTTGTGAAATTTTTAATTTTCGCAATTATTATAGAATAAGTGTTTGCGCAGCTTTTCATAGGTCGAGCTCTAGCTAGCTAGCTCAAGCTAGCTAGCTAGCTCAAGCTCAAGCTATCTAGCTCAAGCTCAAGCCAGCTAGCTCAAGCTCAAGCTAGCTAGCTAGCTCAAGCTCAAGCTAGCTAGCTAGCTCAAGCTCAAGCTAGCTTGCTCAAGCTCAAGCTAGCTAGCTCAAGCTCAAGCTAGCTAGCTAGCTCAAGCTCAAGCTCAAGCTAGCTAGCTCAAGCTCAAGCTCAAGCTAGCTAGCTAGCTCAAGCTCAAGCTAGCTAGCTAGCTCAAGCTCAAGCTAGCTAGCTAGCTCAAGCTCAAGCTAGCTAGCTCAAGCTCAAGCTCAAGCTCAAGCTAGCTAGCTAGCTCAAGCTAGCTAGCTAGCTCAAGCTCAAGCTAGCTAGCTAGCTCAAGTTCAAGCTAGCTAGCTAGCTCAAGCTCAAGCTAGCTAGCTAGCTCAAGCTCAAGCTAGCTAGCTCAAGCTCAAGCTAGCTAGCTAGCTCAAGCTCAAGCTCAAGCTAGCTAGCTCAAGCTCAAGCTCAAGCTAGCTAGCTAGCTCAAGCTCAAGCTAGCTAGCTAGCTCAAGCTCAAGCTCAAGCTAGCTAGCTAGCTCAAGTTCAAGCTAGCTAGCTAGCTCAAGCTCAAGCTAGCTAGCTCAAGCTCAAGCTAGCTAGCTCAAGCTCAAGCCAGCTAGCTCAAGCTCAAGCTCAAGCTAGCTAGCTAGCTCAAGCACAAGCTAGCTAGCTAGCTCAATCTCAAGCTAGCTAGCTCAAGCTCAAGCTAGCTAGCTCAAGCTCAAGCTAGCTAGCTAGCTCAAGCTCAAGCTCAAGCTAGCTAGCTCAAGCTCAAGCTCAAGCTAGCTAGCTAGCTCAAGCTCAAGCTAGCTAGCTAGCTCAAGCTCAAGCTCAAGCTAGCTAGCTCAAGCTCAAGCTCAAGCTAGCTAGCTAGCTCAAGCTCAAGCTGGCTAGCTAGCTCAAGCTCAAGCTAGCTAGCTAGCTCAAGCTCAAGCTAGCTAGCTCAAGCTCAAGCTCAAGCTCAAGCTAGCTAGCTAGCTCAAGCTAGCTAGCTAGCTCAAGCTCAAGCTAGCTAGCTAGCTCAAGTTCAAGCTAGCTAGCTAGCTCAAGCTCAAGCTAGCTAGCTAGCTCAAGCTCAAGCTAGCTAGCTCAAGCTCAAGCTAGCTAGCTCAAGCTCAAGCTAGCTAGCTAGCTCAAGCTCAAGCTCAAGCTAGCTAGCTCAAGCTCAAGCTCAAGCTAGCTAGCTAGCTCAAGCTCAAGCTAGCTAGCTAGCTCAAGCTCAAGCTAGCTAGCTAGCTCAAGTTCAAGCTAGCTAGCTAGCTCAAGCTCAAGCTAGCTAGCTCAAGCTCAAGCTAGCTAGCTCAAACTCAAGCTAGCTAGCTAGCTCAAGTTCAAGCTAGCTAGCTAGCTCAAGCTCAAGCTAGCTAGCTAGCTCAAGCTCAAGCTAGCTAGCTCAAGCTCAAGCTAGCTAGCTCAAGCTCCAGCTAGCTAGCTAGCTCAAGCTCAAGCTCAAGCTAGCTAGCTCAAGCTCAAGCTCAAGCTAGCTAGCTAGCTCAAGCTCAAGCTAGCTAGCTAGCTCAAGCTCAAGCTAGCTAGCTAGCTCAAGTTCAAGCTAGCTAGCTAGCTCAAGCTCAAGCTAGCTAGCTCAAGCTCAAGCTAGCTAGCTCAAGCTCAAGCCAGCTAGCTCAAGCTCAAGCTCAAGCTAGCTAGCTAGCTCAAGCACAAGCTTGCTAGCTAGCTCAAGCTCAAGCTAGCTAGCTCAAGCTCAAGCTAGCTAGCTCAAGCTCAAGCTAGCTAGCTCAAGCTCAAGCTCAAGCTAGCTAGCTAGCTCAAGCACAAGCTTGCTAGCTAGCTCAAGCTCAAGCTAGCTAGCTCAAGCTCAAGCTAGCTAGCTCAAGCTCAAGCTAGCTAGCTAGCTCAAGCTCAAGCTCAAGCTAGCTAGCTCAAGCTCAAGCTCAAGCTAGCTAGCTAGCTCAAGCTCAAGCTAGCTAGCTAGCTCAAGCTCAATTGGGAGCGCTTTTCTCGCACTCTGATTGGCTGCCACTGTTAGGCCATTTGGGAGCGCTTTTCTCGCACTCTGATTGGCTGCCACTGTTAGGCCATTTGGGAGCGCTTTTCTCGCACTCTGATTGGCTGCCAGTGTTAGGCCATTTGGGAGCGCTTTTCTCGCACTCTGATTGGCTGCCAGTGTTAGGCCATTTGGGAGCGCTTTTCTCGCTTTTCTCTTCAGCTTACTTCAGCTAATTTAGAACACAACCGAACATTTGTAGCAAGACACCGCACAACCTTGGCTGCTTGGTTGCCTGAGCACAAGTTCAAGTTCTTTCCCAGTGCCGTAACACGACACTGGAATTTTCACCAAATGTCAACCACCGTTTGCCGTACACTCCGAATTATGTTACGGTGCTTATTGGCTAGAGAAGAACTCAAAAGTATGAGTTGATTGCAAGGCAGTAGACATGGTTTCGCACAGCATAGATCAACATAGAATAAAACTCTCTGCAGAATTTTGATCTTCCTTCTTCCTAACTCAAATGAGTAGCGAGGTCCATATCATGCACCACCGAGAGACTATCTTCTAGTCTATCTATACCACCAGCCCGAAGGCTAGCAATATTTATATCATGCACCACCGAGAGACTATCTTCTAGTCTATCTATATCACCAGCCCGAAGGCTAGCAATATTTACATCATGCACCACCGAGAGACTATCTTCTAGTCTATCTATATCACCAGCCCGAAGGCTAGCAATATTTATATCATGCACCACCGAGAGACTATCTTCTAGTCTATCTATATCACCAACCCGAAGGCTAGCAATATTTATATCATGCACCACCGAGAGACTATCTTCTAGTCTATCTATATCACCAACCCGAAGGCTAGCAATATTTATATCATGCACCACCGAGAGACTATCTTCTAGTCTATCTATATCACCAACCCGAAGGCTAGCAATATCTATATCATGCACCACCGAGAGACTATCTTCTAGTCTATCTATATCACCAGCCCGAAGGCTAGCAATATTTATATCATGCACCACCGAGAGACTATCTTCTAGTCTATCTATATCACCAACCCGAAGGCTAGCAATATCTATATCATGCACCACCGAGAGACTATCTTCTAGTCTATCTATATCACCAGCCCGAAGGCTAGCAATATTTATATCATGCACCACCGAGAGACTATCTTCTAGTCTATCTATATCACCAACCCGAAGGCTAGCAATATT
>NW_027453296.1:0-17500 GCF_964194025.1 Convolutriloba macropyga | reverse complement strand
TTTAGTTTCATAATTTCAACTGTTCTCATGCAGAATTTTTGCTCATTCTTATCCCAAATTTTGACCTGGCTACTAGTTACACTCCTTGTACTTATTGCAAAATGACCACAAATTTCAACAGCTTTCACATGTTGCTGTTTCGGCTTTCGCTTACTACAGTCAACATAATACTCGTTGCAAAATAAGTGCTCGGCATCTGCAATTTTCCAAAGACGAAGTTTCGCCAGTTCAATTTTCGCTCGCCAATTATGGCTACTAATTCACACGGTACTGAGCTCAACAACATTAAATTTGTTCAGCAAGACTTTCACATGTTGATGTTTTGGCTTTCGCCTACTAGAAGCAACATAATACTCGTCTTGTTAGCTCATTCAATGAGAATAGCTTTTCCCGTTGAGAATTTTTGCCTTCAATTGGCGTTGTAGTGAGTTTGGCTACTCAGATCACCAAATACTTGTGACAATTCGAACCAGAAATGTTTTCAATTTTCACATGCTGATGTTTCGGATTCAACCTACTAGAAGCAGCATAATACTTGTATTCAACAATTTCTGTATCAAATCCCAGTTTTCTCTGGTGCATCTTTGCCAAACTATTCCAAACTGCCTGAGTCTGAATACCAATTACAGGTACTAGTAAATGCACGTTACTAAGGACTATATAGTTCTAGGTTACTGTACACAACGACGTTCACATGTTGATGTTTCAGCTGCCGCTTACTAGAAACAACATAATACTTATCGTGCATACCTTTCCATAACTTGTCCTTTTCAGATGCATTAGTTTCCCTTTGTCTTGGCTTCTACAGTCAGACTGGCTACTAGTAACAGCACAGTACTAATCACATATCGTTCTACAGTTTGCAGACAACTTTCACATGTTGATGTTTCAGCTTTCGCCTACTAGAAACAACATAATACTCGCTGTATACATTTGTAGTTCTCTATGTAACTTTCATGTGAAGAAGTTTCGCCAGTCTTTTTGACTGTCTCAAATCTGAGTCATGCTTAGGCTACTAGTTGCTTCATAGTACTTATCGCCTCGAGATCATTGAACAAAACTTGATTTTCACATGTTGCTGTTTCAGCTTCCGCTTACTAGAAACAACATAATACTAGTCTCATTAAGTTCCGTCTCTTTGCAATTTTCTTATGAAGAAAATTCGCCATCACAATGACTCCAGCAGTTCTTGATCAAGGAATGCAATCATTGATCAGAATGCTATTATTTGAATCGGTTCTGCTTTAAGTGTTCCAATTTTATTGGAAGCACCAACAATAGAACATCAATGTGTTCAATCGAGAGTTATATAACCCTGAATCGGACGCAGTCAACAGCCGAAGCCGAGACCGCCTTTTGCGTTAGAGAGGTCGGTAAACAAATCTTGCGATTCATACCGAATTAACACATATAGCTGTGCTCCTCTTCGTAAAGCGAGCCAAGTGATCCCCTGTTGAAGGATGTATTTGGACCAATCTAGTAGCATTTGGTTTCCAACAAGCTCTCCCAAGTTAGCTTACTTATTGGGCTTTTCAACCAATTCGGTTGGCTACAAGCATCATCAAAGTACTAGCCACAGTTTGATCGCAAAATTCTACGACTTTCACATGTTGATGTTTCGGCTTGCGCTTAGCCTACTATAAGCAACATAATACTAGTCATATCATAGAGCGTGATCAGCTTGTGACGTTCTCATGATGAAGTTTCACCAACAGTGTCTCACTTCGAGCTTAAATCCAGCTACTAGTAACTACACAGTACTGACTGCAACGATAACTTTTATCTATACCTTTCACATGCTGCGCTTTCGGCCAGGGCCTACTAACGTCAACATAATACTCGATATAAACTTTTGTTCATGATGCAGCTTCCCCATGCAGAAGTTTCGCCTTCAAATGCTCTCTTGGCCATATGACGTAAGAAAAGGTTACTAGTAACATCACAGTACTAGCCACAGTTTGATTGCAAAATTCTACGACTTTCACATGTTGATGTTTCGGCTTGCGCTTAGCCTACTAGAAGCAACATAATACTAGTCATATCATAGAGCGTGATCAGCTTGTGACGTTCTCATGATGAAGTTTCACCAACAGTGTCTCATTTCGAGCTTAAATCCAGCTACTAGTAACTACACAGTACTGACTGCAACGCTAACTTTTATCTATACCTTTCACATGCTGCGCTTTCGGCCAGGGCCTACTAACGTCAACATAATACTCGATATAAACTTTTGTTCATGATGCAGCTTCCCCATGCAGAAGTTTCGCCTTCAAATGCTCTCTTGGCCATATGACGTAACACAAGGTTACTAGTAACATCACAGTACTAGCCACAATTTGATCGCAAAATTCTACGACTTTCACATGTTGATGTTTCGGCTTGCGCTTAGCCTACTAGAAGCAACATAATACTAGTCATATCATGGAGCGTGATCAGCTTGTGACGTTCTCATGATGAAGTTTCACCAACAGTGTCTCATTTCGAGCTTAAATCCAGCTACTAGTAACTACACAGTACTGACTGCAACGATAACTTTTATCTATACCTTTCACATGCTGCGCTTTCGGCCAGGGCCTACTAATGTCAACATAATACTCGATATAAACTTTTGTTCATGATGCAGCTTCCCCATGCAGAAGTTTCGCCTTCAAATGCTCTCTTGGCCATATGACGTAACACAAGGTTACTAGTAACATCACAGTACTAGCCACAATTTGATCGCAAAATTCTACGACTTTCACATGTTGATGTTTCGGCTTGCGCTTAGCCTACTAGAAGCAACATAATACTAGTCATATCATAGAGCTTGATCAGCTTGTGACATTCTCATGATGAAGTTTCACCAACAGTGTCTCATTTTGAGCTTAAATCCAGCTACTAGTAACTACACAGTACTGACTGCAACAATAACTTTTATCTATACCTTTCACATGCTGCGTTTTCGGCCAAGGCCTACTAACGTCAACATAATACTCGATATAAAATTTTGATCATGATGCAGCTTTCCCATGCAGAAGTTTCGCCTTCAAATGCTCTCTTGGCCATATGACGGAACACCAGGTTACTAGTAACATCACAGTACTAGCCACAGTTTGATTGCAAAATTCTACGACTTTCACATGTTGATGTTTCGGCTTGCGCTTAGCCTACTAGAAGCAACATAATACTAGTCATATCATAGAGCGTGATCAGCTTGTGACGTTCTCATGATGAAGTTTCACCAATAGTGTTTCATTCGAATTGGTTCTGCTTTAAGCTCTCCAATTGTTTTGGATGAACCAGTTTTGCCCTTCGAAGCCACTTTTGTGAGCTTTTGTGGGTCTTTACCAAGAGGATATACCTCAAGGCCTCTTTCAATTCCTTTAAGTTCTTTCAACTCCTTTACAGTTTCTAGGTTCACATAGCTGCAAACCTTATTTCTAGTTTTAAGTCTGGCCAACTTGGGGAGAGTTGGTGCAGACCGTGACCAATTCTAGTAGGATGCCACAACAAGAATGTGATCAACTTAGCTTGTCGATGAACCTGCCCCACATTCAAACAACTCTATCGCCTTTTCCTCGTATAGTTATATGCGAGGGCCTCTCATAGAGAGCGCTGTTAGCAACCTTTTCCACATAGACGATAAAGTTGTGAGTGTTTTGCACATGGCTGTTGTCATCACCACGTGACGAGTCAACTCAGCTTGACTCTCTACACTCCGACAAGCTTTGCACATACGCCTTTAGTTCAGTATGTGTCTTTAATCTGACTCCGGTGCCTCAAGCCGGAAAAATTGTCAGATTATGATCATTATCGGTTAGTCATCCCGATGCAAGATCGTATCGTACTGTCTTTGTCTACCTCCAGATTCCGAAGAACAGGAGGAGACTCTCCCAGACCTACATATCTGGGAGAATGTTCAGAGGGCGAGAAGCTGTGGATTACTCTCCCCTAAGAACTGACTAAACTTTACCCTCGTCCAAGGTAAGTTTATTTTAGCTAGCCTTCTATGTAAAGGATCTGAGGCTAAGCTGTGTTTTTTCGAGCCTTTGGCTCGGAGCAAGTTCAGTGGGCGCCCCGAGTAGCTCAACTCTTTCCCACTGAACAGCGCAACGCTCTGTCACTCGCTGGGATTTTTGCGTGTCGGTTCTAACCACGCGACTTGTGGACCTTTTTAGGCCTTTCTCATTCACAAGTCTATAGCTGGGCTTCTATAACCCAGCTTCTGAGATCTAGATAGCTGCAGTTCTGCTAGGCTGCTTTTGCTAACTAGTCTCCCTTTAAGCAGTCCCTTGCCATGACTGCTGAACTATGTATCCACACAAGTAGTTTTTGAGCTCGATACATAATTCGAGATTGGTTGCCAAGCAATCTCTAGCGACAGAGCGTCATGCGCACTACAGACATGGCCTCTACCAGCAGCCATGCCCGAAGGAATCAATCACTGATCCTTCCGCAGGTTCCCCTACGGAAACCTTGTTACGACTTTTACTTCCTCTAGACAATTAAGCTCGATCCGCTTCATCCCGTTGCCGGAGACCGAAGTCCCAACAGTAGGAATTTGCAATTCTTGCTTAACTATCCAATCAGTAGTAGCGACGGGCGGTGTGTACAAAGGGCAGGGACGTAATCCCTATGAGTTGTTGACTCATAAGTACCAGGAATTCCTGGTTCACGTCTGCAAGTTACAACAGACGATCCCCTTGAAGCGCTGTACTTTTCTCTGATTGCCCAGTCCATTTCGGACCAAGGGCTGAGTACTCAATCTAAAAGTACACAGTGTAGCGCGCGTGCAGTCCAGAACATCTAAGGGCATCACAGACCTGTTATAGCCTCACTTCATCTGCGGTATTTAATTCCGCATAGTTCCTCTAAGAAGTGTTTGAATTCACATATAGTGAATTTCATTATTTAGATGGAGAAGATCTCGTTCGTTATCGGAATTAACCAGACAGATCACTCCACCAACTAAGAACGGCCATGCACCACCGCCCATATAATCATGAAAGATATTCAATCTGTCAATCCTTAAGATGTCTGGACCGGGTGAGTTTTCCCGTGTTGAGTCAAATTAAGCCGCAGGCTCCACTCCTGGTGGTGCCCTTCCGTCAATTCCTTTAAGTTTCGATTTTGCAACCATACTTCCCCCGGAACCAATAAACTTTGGTTTCCCGGTTAATCTCTTGCCAAGTCAAGATCGACTTTGACAAATTGTAGGTTGGTATAGTTTATGGTCAGAATTACGAGGGTATCTAATCCTCTTCAATACTCTGACTTTCGTTCTTGATTAATGAAAACATTCTTGGCAAATGCTTTCGCAGTAGTTTGTCTTGCCACGATCCAAGAATTTCACCTCTAACGTAGCAATACAAATGCCCCCGTCTGTTCCTTTCAATCATTACCGCACTCAGCCAACCGGCATCAATCGAGTAGCGGGTCATTCTCCATTATTCCATGCTTTATTATTCGATCCCAAAGGATGCTTTGAACACTCTAATTTTCTCAGGGTGAAAACACCGTTTCCACAGTTCGTCACATTTAAGTGCAAACTATTTCTTCGATGCGAAGGATGAGCGGAACGAGTCAACAGATTTAACTGAAGACCATGTTGCCGTTCTACTCAAACAGATCCAACTATGAGCTTTTTAAACGCAGCAATTATTGCATACGCTTGTAGAGGCTGGTATTACCGCGGCTGCTGGCACCAGACTTGCCCTCTACTCGTTCATCAATGGAGCTTTTAAGTCCATTCCATTCTGATTACAAACCATAAAGGTTCATATCATTATTTCTAGTCACTACCTCCTCGTGCGGAGAGTGGGTAATTTGCGTGCCTGCTGCCTTCCTTGGATGTGGTAGCCGTTTCTAAGGCTCCCTCTCCGGAATCGAACCCTGATTCCCCGTTACCCGTCACAACCATGGTAGTCCGTTACACTACCATCATAGGTTGATAGGTCAGAAATTCGGAAGTTCCGTCCCCAAGCCGAAGCTATCTGGGATCTTTCAGTTACTAGGACTCATCACGGGATGTGTCTGTACTTAGCAAATCACCCGGTGTAGTCTTGTAAAAGTCTCCGACAGTGTCGGACAATCAGCATGCATTAGCTGCAGGGTTACCGCAGTTATTCATTTAGCTTGCAAATCAACTAATAGATAGTAACTGATTTAATGAGCCATTCGCGGTTCCACTTTTTCAAGCTTCGCTTGCACATGCATGGCTTAGTCTTTCAGACAAGCATATGGCAACTGACAGGATCAATCAGTTTAATTGTACTTTGAACAATCTTTCGATTTGTTCGAATTTAGAAAGACATAGCCTTGCGGCCTCGTCAATCTTGCTTTGAGCTTTTTAAATCACGAAGAGTTTCAATGCATGCTTTGGCATGGCTACTAGTTACTACACAGTACTCTACACACTTAGAGTTACCCACGATTACACATTTCACATGCTGATGTTTCGGCTCGCGCGTACTAGAAACAGCATAATACTATGTGTACTGGTAGATAGCGCTCTGTGAGCATTTCCCATGAGCAGGTTTTGCCCTCCAAATCTCTGTTCTACTGTTACCAATACCGGCTAACAACTGTATCATACTAGGGAGAATTGACTCATGATTTAAAAACCAGATGTTCACATGTCGATGTTTCGGCTCTCGCCTACTAGAAACAACATAATACTAGTCTGTTAAAAATCTCAATCACGCCGCCTCTTCAGATACAGAAGTTTTACCTTTTATTGGTTAGAGAACAGCTTTCCAGCTGTCGACATGGTTACTAGTAACAACACCGTACTCAACACAAAAACTTTTCAACTTCACAACTTTCACATGCTGATGTTTCTGCTTTCGCATACTAGAAACAGCATAATACTTATTGTTTTGTCAAGTAATTTGTGTGTCTTTCCCATGTGAAGTTTCACCGGTCAACAATGTTTCCCTGACCAATTACGGCTACTAGTAGCTGTATAATACTAGGGAAAATGATTGAGGATTTAATATCAGATTTTCACATGTTGATGTTTCGGCTTTCGCCTACTAGAAACAACATAATACTAGTCTGCTAAGAAATCTCGCTCAAATTGCCTTTTCACATACAGAAGTTTCACCTTCTATTGGTTAGAGAACAGTTCTCAGCTGTCGACATGGTTACTAGTAACAACATCGTACTCAACACAAAAATTCTTCAACTTCACAACTTTCACATGCTGATGTTTCTGCTTTCGCGTACTAGAAACAGCATAATACTTATTGCTTTGTCAAGAAGTGTGTGTGTCTTTCCCATGCGAAAGTTTCACCGGTCAGCAATAATTGCCGTGTCCAATTAAGGTTACTCATAGCTGTATAATACTAGGGAAAATGATTGAGGATTTAATATCAGATTTTCACATGTTGATGTTTCGGCTTTCGCCTACTAGAAACAACATAATACTAGTCTGCTAATAAATCTCGCTCAAATTGCCTTTTCACATACAGAAGTTTCACCTCTTCTTGGTCACTGTACAGATGATGCTGTCTGTTCTTTATTTGGTTCTGCTTATTATAAGGAGGGGCATCACTCCTTCCTCCTTGGTTTGCATGCATTAAGCCTGCTTTGTGAAAAGCGTATCTTTCTAGCTTTTCTTCGCCTTACTCGAGTAGGACGATACAATCCAGACATTAGTCAGTCTTGGTGTAAAGTCACTGAGTATTATTCGGTTCTGCTTTATTCAGCAATATGCTGTATAATTGTTGTAATTTGCGAACATATTTGTTCTCAGTTCCGAACTACTAGCGACGACAGATTACCAGCGGTCATGAGCCATCAAGGTAGTTCTTTGGTGCATCAAGTAGAGAGGTGCCATCAAACAACACTTCCCTAATAATGCTACACACATAGAATTTGCTACAGTGCAGCTTTTTACTTTGCAAAATTTGCGCACAAATTTTGCATAGAATAAATGTTTTATCAAGATTTTTAGATCCCCTCCCTTGAGAGAACGTTACTCCTTTAAGTGAACACCCCGCGGCGTCCTGTTGTTATTGCTTATAACCATTTCGCAAGCCGGAGGCATAATGCACTACGCAAGCCGCTACTTTGGCACAGAGGCACCTAGTTTTACACCCGGGACTTCAGGTGGCCCAGTTTTACACCCAGTACAGCGGTGCCAGTTGGTAACCCGGTGGATCCTCGGAGACCAGACATGATCATAGATCAAACCCGATGTATGCTACTCCTGAACGTATAGTATCTCCACTGTGCAATGAAATTATCGTTCGTTTCGGGCCTTCCTATACGTTCAGCAGACAATCGCTAGGAATTCACCTCGTGACCCGTGGTGACCACACTGGATTTCAAGTTTATTGATTTGGACAGACCTGTCATTTATTTTGCTTTTCAGCTTCAGTTCTGCTCGATCTAGCTTGCCTAAGGCTTGATCTCGCTTTGCTCACCCCTGTAGGAGCCTCTACTAGTACCACTCGGAGTAATGGGGAATCCACCAGACCTAATCGATGAATGCCATCAAACAACAAACATCATACCCGGCTTCATCAGGCATATTTTATTACTTCCGAGAGGTACTTTAGTATCAGATCTTTCTCCATGCCTCTTATGAGGACCCGTCAGACCTTTCGGTTTATCGTTTAGCTTCAGTCCTGCTCGATCTAGCTTTCCCAAGGCTCGATCTAGCTCTATTCGCCCCACTAGAGGGCTCTCTAAGACCCCTCGGTCTTAGTGTTAGCTCCGGTACTGCTCGGTCGTGCTTGCTGAAGGCCCGACCCAGCTTTAGTTAGATTCTCGTACTTTCTCTTGGCCTCTCTAGGAGGACCAGACAGACCTCTCGGTCTATCGTTTAGCTTCAGTCCTGCTCGATCTAGCTTGCCCAAGGCTTGATCAAGCTCTATTCGCCCCGCTAGAGGGCTCTCTAAGACCCCTCGGTCTTAGTGTTATCTTCTGTAATGCCTAACCAAGCTTACTACAGGCCTTGGTCAGGTCTTTATCGGTCACCGATTAGTAACAGACCAATCATAGGGCCTTCCACCCTATCCGGGTTGAGGTCTTTAGTCCAGCCATATTTTGACAAGACACCTCTCCCTAATAATGCCCCACACATAGAATTACTGTCCATGCAGTATTTAACTTGTGTTTTTTTCTAAAATTTGATTTTCACTTTTTGGAGGTTCATTTGCTCCTCTGACACTCTTTCAGCTTCAATCTTACTCGATCTAGCTTTCCCAAGGCTCGATCTAGCTCTATTCGCCCCACTAGAGGGCTCTCTAAGACACTTCGGTCTTAGTGTTAGCTCCGGTCTTGCTCAATCGTGCTTGCTGAAGGCGCGATCAAGCTTTAGTTAGCTTCTCGTACTTCCTCTTGGCCTCTCTAGGAGGACCAGACAGACCTCTCGGTCTATCGTTTAGCTTCAGTCCTGCTCGATCTAGCTTTCCCAAGGCTCGATCTAGCTCTATTCGCCCTGCTAGAGGGCTCTCTAAGACCCCTCGGTCTTAGTGTTAGCTCCGGTACAGCTCGGTCGTGCTTGCTGAAGGCCCGATCAAGCTTTAGTTAGATTCTCGTACTTTCTCTTGGCCTCTCTAGGAGGACCAGACAGACCTCTCGGTCTATCGTTTAGCTTCAGTCCTGCTTGATCTAGCTTTCCCAAGGCTCGATCTAGCTCTATTCGCCCTGCTAGAGGGCTCTCTAAGACACCTCGGTCTTAGTGTTAGCTCCGGTACAGCTCGGTCGTGCTTGCTGAAGGCCCGATCAAGCTTTAGTTAGCTTCTCGTACTTTCTCTTGGCCTCTCTAGGAGGACCAGACAGACCTCTCGGTCTATCGTTTAGCTTCAGTCCTGCTCGATCTAGCTTTCCCAAGGCTCGATCTAGATCTATTCGCCCTGCTAGAGGGCTCTCTAAGACCCCTCGGTCTTAGTGTTAGCTCCGGTACAGCTCGGTCGTGCTTGCTGAAGGCCTGATCAAGCTTTAGTTAGCTTCTCGTACTTTCTCTTGGCCTCTCTAGGAGGACCAGACAGACCTTTCGGTCTCTTGCTTAGCTTCAGTCCTGCTCGATCTAGCTTTCCCAAGGCTCGATCTAGCTCTATTCGCCCCGCTAGAGGGCTCTCTAAGACCCCTCGGTCTTAGTGTTAACTCCTGTAATGCCTAACCAAGCTTACTACAGGCCTTGGTCAGGTCTTTATCGGTCACCGATTAGTAACAGACCGATCATGGGGCCTTCCACCCTATCCGGGTTGAGGTCTTTAGTCCAGCCATATTTTGACAAGACACCTCCCCCTAATAATGCCCCACACATAGAAATACTGTCCATGCAGTATTTAACTTGTGTTTTTTCTAAAATTTGATTTTCACTTTTTGGAGGTTCATTTGCTCCTCTGACACTCTTTCAGCTTCAATCTTACTCGATCTAGCTTTCCCAAGGCTCGATCTAGCTCTATTCGCCCCACCAGAGGGCTCTCTAAGACACTTCGGTCTTAGTGTTAGCTCCGGTCTTGCTCAATCGTGCTTGCTGAAGGCGCGATCAAGCTTTAGTTAGCTTCTCGTACTTTCTCTTGGCCTCTCTAGGAGGACCAGACAGACCTCTCGGTCTATCGTTTAGCTTCAGTCCTGCTCGATCTAGCTTTCCCAAGGCTCGATCTAGCTCTATTCGCCCCGCTAGAGGGCTCTCTAAGACCCCTCGGTCTTAGTGTTAGCTCCGGTACAGCTCGGTCGTGCTTGCTGAAGGCCCGATCAAGCTTTAGTTGGCTTCTCGTACTTTCTCTTGGCCTCTCTAGGAGGACCAGACAGACCTCTCGGTCTCTTGCTTAGCTTCAGTCCTGCTCGATCTAGCTTGCCCAAGGCTTGATCAAGCTCTATTCGCCCCGCTAGAGGGCTCTCTAAGACCCCTCGGTCTTAGTGTTAGCTCCGGTACAGCTCGGTCGTGCTTGCTGAAGGCCCGATCAAGCTTTAGTTAGCTTCTCGTTTTTTCTCTTGGCCTCTCTAGGAGGACCAGACAGACCTCTCGGTCTATCGTTTAGCTTCAGTCCTGCTCGATCTAGCTTTCCCAAGGCTCGATCTAGCTCTATTCGCCCCGCTAGAGGGCTCTCTAAGACCCCTCGGTCTTAGTGTTAGCTCCGGTACAGCTCGGTCGTGCTTGCTGAAGGCCCGATCAAGCTTTAGTTGGCTTCTCGTACTTTCTCTTGGCCTCTCTAGGAGGACCAGACAGACCTCTCGGTCTATCCTTTAGCTTCAGTCCTGCTCGATCTAGCTTTCCCAAGGCTCGATCTAGCTCTATTCGCCCCGCTAGAGGGCTCTCTAAGACCCCTCGGTCTTAGTGTTATCTCCTGTAATGCCTAACCAAGCTTACTACAGGCCTTGGTCAGGTCTTTATCGGTCACCGATTAGTAACAGACCGATCATAGGGCCTTCCACCCTATCTGGGTTGAGGTCTTTAGTCCAGCCATATTTTGACAAGACACCTCCCCCTAATAATGCCCCACACATAGAATTACTGTTTATGCAGCTTTTCACTTGTGAAATTTTTAATTTTCGCAATTATTATAGAATAAGTGTTTGCGCAGCTTTTCATAGGTCGAGCTCTAGCTAGCTAGCTCAAGCTAGCTAGCTAGCTCAAGCTCAAGCTATCTAGCTCAAGCTCAAGCCAGCTAGCTCAAGCTCAAGCTAGCTAGCTAGCTCAAGCTCAAGCTAGCTAGCTAGCTCAAGCTCAAGCTAGCTAGCTCAAGCTCAAGCTAGCTAGCTCAAGCTCAAGCTAGCTAGCTAGCTCAAGCTCAAGCTCAAGCTAGCTAGCTCAAGCTCAAGCTCAAGCTAGCTAGCTAGCTCAAGCTCAAGCTAGCTAGCTAGCTCAAGCTCAAGCTAGCTAGCTAGCTCAAGCTCAAGCTAGCTAGCTCAAGCTCAAGCTCAAGCTCAAGCTAGCTAGCTAGCTCAAGCTAGCTAGCTAGCTCAAGCTCAAGCTAGCTAGCTAGCTCAAGTTCAAGCTAGCTAGCTAGCTCAAGCTCAAGCTAGCTAGCTAGCTCAAGCTCAAGCTAGCTAGCTCAAGCTCAAGCTAGCTAGCTCAAGCTCAAGCTAGCTAGCTAGCTCAAGCTCAAGCTCAAGCTAGCTAGCTCAAGCTCAAGCTCAAGCTAGCTAGCTAGCTCAAGCTCAAGCTAGCTAGCTAGCTCAAGCTCAAGCTCAAGCTAGCTAGCTAGCTCAAGTTCAAGCTAGCTAGCTAGCTCAAGCTCAAGCTAGCTAGCTCAAGCTCAAGCTAGCTAGCTCAAGCTCAAGCCAGCTAGCTCAAGCTCAAGCTCAAGCTAGCTAGCTAGCTCAAGCACAAGCTAGCTAGCTAGCTCAATCTCAAGCTAGCTAGCTCAAGCTCAAGCTAGCTAGCTCAAGCTCAAGCTAGCTAGCTAGCTCAAGCTCAAGCTCAAGCTAGCTAGCTCAAGCTCAAGCTCAAGCTAGCTAGCTAGCTCAAGCTCAAGCTAGCTAGCTAGCTCAAGCTCAAGCTCAAGCTAGCTAGCTCAAGCTCAAGCTCAAGCTAGCTAGCTAGCTCAAGCTCAAGCTGGCTAGCTAGCTCAAGCTCAAGCTAGCTAGCTAGCTCAAGCTCAAGCTAGCTAGCTCAAGCTCAAGCTCAAGCTCAAGCTAGCTAGCTAGCTCAAGCTAGCTAGCTAGCTCAAGCTCAAGCTAGCTAGCTAGCTCAAGTTCAAGCTAGCTAGCTAGCTCAAGCTCAAGCTAGCTAGCTAGCTCAAGCTCAAGCTAGCTAGCTCAAGCTCAAGCTAGCTAGCTCAAGCTCAAGCTAGCTAGCTAGCTCAAGCTCAAGCTCAAGCTAGCTAGCTCAAGCTCAAGCTCAAGCTAGCTAGCTAGCTCAAGCTCAAGCTAGCTAGCTAGCTCAAGCTCAAGCTAGCTAGCTAGCTCAAGTTCAAGCTAGCTAGCTAGCTCAAGCTCAAGCTAGCTAGCTCAAGCTCAAGCTAGCTAGCTCAAACTCAAGCTAGCTAGCTAGCTCAAGTTCAAGCTAGCTAGCTAGCTCAAGCTCAAGCTAGCTAGCTAGCTCAAGCTCAAGCTAGCTAGCTCAAGCTCAAGCTAGCTAGCTCAAGCTCCAGCTAGCTAGCTAGCTCAAGCTCAAGCTCAAGCTAGCTAGCTCAAGCTCAAGCTCAAGCTAGCTAGCTAGCTCAAGCTCAAGCTAGCTAGCTAGCTCAAGCTCAAGCTAGCTAGCTAGCTCAAGTTCAAGCTAGCTAGCTAGCTCAAGCTCAAGCTAGCTAGCTCAAGCTCAAGCTAGCTAGCTCAAGCTCAAGCCAGCTAGCTCAAGCTCAAGCTCAAGCTAGCTAGCTAGCTCAAGCACAAGCTTGCTAGCTAGCTCAAGCTCAAGCTAGCTAGCTCAAGCTCAAGCTAGCTAGCTCAAGCTCAAGCTAGCTAGCTCAAGCTCAAGCTCAAGCTAGCTAGCTAGCTCAAGCACAAGCTTGCTAGCTAGCTCAAGCTCAAGCTAGCTAGCTCAAGCTCAAGCTAGCTAGCTCAAGCTCAAGCTAGCTAGCTAGCTCAAGCTCAAGCTCAAGCTAGCTAGCTCAAGCTCAAGCTCAAGCTAGCTAGCTGGCTCAAGCTCAAGCTAGCTAGCTAGCTCAAGCTCAAGCTAGCTAGCTAGCTCAAGCTCAAGCTAGCTAGCTCAAGCTCAAGCTCAAGCTAGCTAGCTAGCTCAAGCTAGCTAGCTAGCTCAAGCTCAAGCTAGCTAGCTAGCTCAAGTTCAAGCTAGCTAGCTAGCTCAAGCTCAAGCTAGCTAGCTAGCTCAAGCTCAAGCTAGCTAGCTCAAGCTCAAGCTAGCTAGCTCAAGCTCAAGCTAGCTAGCTAGCTCAAGCTCAAGCTCAAGCTAGCTAGCTCAAGCTCAAGCTCAAGCTAGCTAGCTAGCTCAAGCTCAAGCTAGCTAGCTAGCTCAAGCTCAAGCTAGCTAGCTAGCTCAAGTTCAAGCTAGCTAGCTAGCTCAAGCTCAAGCTAGCTAGCTCAAGCTCAAGCTAGCTAGCTCAAGCTCAAGCCAGCTAGCTCAAGCTCAAGCTCAAGCTAGCTAGCTAGCTCAAGCACAAGCTAGCTAGCTAGCTCAAGCTCAAGCTAGCTAGCTCAAGCTCAAGCTAGCTAGCTCAAGCTCAAGCTAGCTAGCTAGCTCAAGCTCAAGCTCAAGCTAGCTAGCTCAAGCTCAAGCTCAAGCTAGCTAGCTAGCTCAAGCTCAAGCTAGCTAGCTAGCTCAAGCTCAAGCTAGCTAGCTCAAGCTCAAGCTCAAGCTAGCTAGCTAGCTCAAGCTCAAGCTAGCTAGCTAGCTCAAGCTCAAGCTAGCTAGCTAGCTCAAGCTCAAGCTAGCTAGCTCAAGCTCAAGCTCAAGCTCAAGCTAGCTAGCTAGCTCAAGCTAGCTAGCTAGCTCAAGCTCAAGCTAGCTAGCTAGCTCAAGTTCAAGCTAGCTAGCTAGCTCAAGCTCAAGCTAGCTAGCTAGCTCAAGCTCAAGCTAGCTAGCTCAAGCTCAAGCTAGCTAGCTCAAGCTCAAGCTAGCTAGCTAGCTCAAGCTCAAGCTCAAGCTAGCTAGCTCAAGCTCAAGCTCAAGCTAGCTAGCTAGCTCAAGCTCAAGCTAGCTAGCTAGCTCAAGCTCAAGCTAGCTAGCTAGCTCAAGTTCAAGCTAGCTAGCTAGCTCAAGCTCAAGCTAGCTAGCTCAAGCTCAAGCTAGCTAGCTCAAACTCAAGCTAGCTAGCTAGCTCAAGTTCAAGCTAGCTAGCTAGCTCAAGCTCAAGCTAGCTAGCTAGCTCAAGCTCAAGCTAGCTAGCTCAAGCTCAAGCTAGCTAGCTCAAGCTCAAGCTAGCTAGCTAGCTCAAGCTCAAGCTCAAGCTAGCTAGCTCAAGCTCAAGCTCAAGCTAGCTAGCTAGCTCAAGCTCAAGCTAGCTAGCTAGCTCAAGCTCAAGCTAGCTAGCTAGCTCAAGTTCAAGCTAGCTAGCTAGCTCAAGCTCAAGCTAGCTAGCTCAAGCTCAAGCTAGCTAGCTCAAGCTCAAGCCAGCTAGCTCAAGCTCAAGCTCAAGCTAGCTAGCTAGCTCAAGCACAAGCTTGCTAGCTAGCTCAAGCTCAAGCTAGCTAGCTCAAGCTCAAGCTAGCTAGCTCAAGCTCAAGCTAGCTAGCTCAAGCTCAAGCTCAAGCTAGCTAGCTAGCTCAAGCACAAGCTTGCTAGCTAGCTCAAGCTCAAGCTAGCTAGCTCAAGCTCAAGCTAGCTAGCTCAAGCTCAAGCTAGCTAGCTAGCTCAAGCTCAAGCTCAAGCTAGCTAGCTCAAGCTCAAGCTCAAGCTAGCTAGCTAGCTCAAGCTCAAGCTAGCTAGCTAGCTCAAGCTCAAGCTAGCTAGCTAGCTCAAGCTCAAGCTAGCTAGCTCAAGCTCAAGCTCAAGCTAGCTAGCTAGCTCAAGCTAGCTAGCTAGCTCAAGCTCAAGCTAGCTAGCTAGCTCAAGTTCAAGCTAGCTAGCTAGCTCAAGCTCAAGCTAGCTAGCTAGCTCAAGCTCAAGCTATCTAGCTCAAGCTCAAGCTAGCTAGCTCAAGCTCAAGCTAGCTAGCTAGCTCAAGCTCAAGCTCAAGCTAGCTAGCTCAAGCTCAAGCTCAAGCTAGCTAGCTAGCTCAAGCTCAAGCTAGCTAGCTAGCTCAAGCTCAAGCTAGCTAGCTAGCTCAAGTTCAAGCTAGCTAGCTAGCTCAAGCTCAAGCTAGCTAGCTCAAGCTCAAGCTAGCTAGCTCAAGCTCAAGCCAGCTAGCTCAAGCTCAAGCTCAAGCTAGCTAGCTAGCTCAAGCTCAAGCTCAAGCTCAAGCTAGCTAGCTAGCTCAAGTTCAAGCTAGCTAGCTAGCTCAAGCTCAAGCTAGCTAGCTCAAGCTCAAGCTAGCTAGCTCAAGCTCAAGCCAGCTAGCTCAAGCTCAAGCTCAAGCTAGCTAGCTAGCTCAAGCTCAAGCTAGCTAGCTCAAGCTCAAGCTAGCTAGCTAGCTAGCTCAAGCTCAAGCTCAAGCTAGCTAGCTCAAGCTCAAGCTCAAGCTAGCTAGCTCAAGCTCAAGCTCAAGCTAGCTAGCTCAAGCTCAAGCTCAAGCTAGCTAGCTCAAGCCCAAGCTCAAGCTAGCTAGCTAGCTCAAGCTCAAGCTAGCTAGCTCAAGCTCAAGCTCAAGCTCAAGCTAGCTAGCTAGCTAGCTCAAGCTCAAGCTCAAGCTAGCTAGCTAGCTCAAGCTCAAGCTAGCTAGCTCAAGCTCAAGCTAGCTAGCTAGCTCAAGTTCAAGCTAGCTAGCTAGCTCAAGCTCAAGCTAGCTAGCTAGCTCAAGCTCAAGCTAGCTAGCTCAAGCTCAAGCTAGCTAGCTCAAGCTCAAGCTAGCTAGCTAGCTCAAGCTCAAGCTCAAGCTAGCTAGCTCAAGCTCAAGCTCAAGCTAGCTAGCTAGCTCAAGCTCAAGCTAGCTAGCTAGCTCAAGCTCAAGCTAGCTAGCTAGCTCAAGTTCAAGCTAGCTAGCTAGCTCAAGCTCAAGCTAGCTAGCTCAAGCTCAAGCTAGCTAGCTCAAACTCAAGCTAGCTAGCTAGCTCAAGTTCAAGCTAGCTAGCTAGCTCAAGCTCAAGCTAGCTAGCTAGCTCAAGCTCAAGCTAGCTAGCTCAAGCTCAAGCTAGCTAGCTCAAGCTCAAGCTAGCTAGCTAGCTCAAGCTCAAGCTCAAGCTAGCTAGCTCAAGCTCAAGCTCAAGCTAGCTAGCTAGCTCAAGCTCAAGCTAGCTAGCTAGCTCAAGCTCAAGCTAGCTAGCTAGCTCAAGTTCAAGCTAGCTAGCTAGGTCAAGCTCAAGCTAGCTAGCTCAAGCTCAAGCTAGCTAGCTCAAGCTCAAGCCAGCTAGCTCAAGCTCAAGCTCAAGCTCAAGCTAGCTAGCTAGCTCAAGCACAAGCTTGCTAGCTAGCTCAAGCTCAAGCTAGCTAGCTCAAGCTCAAGCTAGCTAGCTCAAGCTCAAGCTAGCTAGCTCAAGCTCAAGCTCAAGCTAGCTAGCTAGCTCAAGCACAAGCTTGCTAGCTAGCTCAAGCTCAAGCTAGCTAGCTAGCTCAAGCTCAAGCTCAAGCTAGCTAGCTAGCTCAAGCACAAGCTTGCTAGCTAGCTCAAGCTCAAGCTAGCTAGCTCAAGCTCAAGCTAGCTAGCTCAAGCTCAAGCTAGCTAGCTCAAGCTCAAGCTCAAGCTAGCTAGCTAGCTCAAGCACAAGCTTGCTAGCTAGCTCAAGCTCAAGCTAGCTAGCTCAAGCTCAAGCTAGCTAGCTCAAGCTCAAGCTAGCTAGCTAGCTCAAGCTCAAGCTCAAGCTAGCTAGCTCAAGCTCAAGCTCAAGCTAGCTAGCTAGCTCAAGCTCAAGCTAGCTAGCTAGCTCAAGCTCAAGCTAGCTAGCTAGCTCAAGCTCAAGCTAGCTAGCTCAAGCTCAAGCTCAAGCTAGCTAGCTAGCTCAAGCTAGCTAGCTAGCTCAAGCTCAAGCTAGCTAGCTAGCTCAAGTTCAAGCTAGCTAGCTAGCTCAAGCTCAAGCTAGCTAGCTAGCTCAAGCTCAAGCTAGCTAGCTCAAGCTCAAGCTAGCT
>NW_027453295.1:0-67490 GCF_964194025.1 Convolutriloba macropyga | reverse complement strand
ATATAAACACTTACAAACATACATATATACATACATACATAAAAACATACATACATACATACATACATACATACATACATACATACATACATACAAACATACACACATTCATACATACATACATACATACATACATACATACATACATACATACATACATACATACATACATACATACATACATACATACATACATACATAACATACATACATAAATACGTAGGTACATACATAAAAACATACGTACATACATACATACATATATACATACATACATACATTCATACATACATAAATACATACATACATATATACATACATACATACATACATACATACATACATACATATATACACAATGATAAAAAAACCCAGCGTTGTACAAGAAAAAAAAAGTTTTCACCTACAAAAACAAGTACTTGCATATATATATATATAAACACTTACAAACATACATATATACATACATACATAAAAACATACATACATACATACATACATACATACATACATACATACATACAAACATACACACATTCATACATACATACATACATACATACATACATACATACATACATACATACATACATACATACATACATACATACATACAATACATACATACATACATACATACATACATACACAATGATAAAAAACCCAGAGTTGTACAAGAAAAACAAGTTTTCACCTAAGTTTGTACTCAATTATGGTCATAAGCTTTTATATCCGTAAATGCATAAATAAATTGGTGAAAACAACAGTAAAACAACTAACCTGTTAGTAGATGTATAAAATCAAAAATGATATATTAATTGGAGAGTCATTGGATCATGCCCAAACATGTTCAGAGTCACAACAATTTCCAAAATAGACTGACCAATCACAGTGCTGGATTTATTAGTCGAGTTGACAACCAATCAAAATTGAAAGATTTATAAACAAAAACTCGAAACGCTCATGTTCAGTAAACGGTTAATAATGAACACAATAGGAACAAAAGACATCAGGCTCATTCATGAAAAAGTTTTATCACTGACAGGTAACATAAATTATACACACATATCTTATCGACAGTTATATTTCGTAGCTTCTTGCAGAAGTTGATGGAGAAATAGCACTTAAGTTTAGACCCTATGGTGGTTTCATTGGAATTGATAATTCAAGACTAGATCCCTTACTGAAACGATGCAAAGTGCTACAACTTCATGCTGCATTGCATGACGCCGCCGGATTTATAAAATATTTCAGAAACAAAGGTCCTGGATATGTTTACGCTTTCCGTTACTCACCAGTAAACAATTGTCTTTTTGGACACTTGACAGGAATATTATTCATTCTATCAGTGAAAATTTTTCATTCACAGTTTTTTCGTGAATTGGAATGCTGGAAAATTTTGGCAGCAAAGCCACAAATATAATAGTCCTCGATGTCGAAGGTTTCAAACTCAAGTCACTTGGATTCATTATAAAAGAACTCAGTTTGTGTTCCAGTAACAACGATACAATGTTTTTCAAACCACCACTTAAATTCGCTGATTTACCCGCACACGATAGACAAAGTGTTATTTGGCTGACCAGTAACCTACACGGTCTTGATTGGGATCAAGGTGATATACCTTACTGTGGTTTGAAAACAATCTGTCTGAGTTTCAGTTTCCAATTCAACCGGGAAAGTATTTTTGCCAAAGGCATTGAAAAGTGTGAGCTCCTCAGTAAGCTTTTACAAAAAACTGTTTATAATCTAGAAGATCTAAATTTTCTCCGAATCTCAGAGATAATATCAGAAGAACAAGTTCCCTCCTGTCATCTTCATTCAAACTTTCGTTCAACAAACGATAAATTATCAAATCGCTGCTTAGAACGTAAAGCAAGAAAATTTTCACAGTGGACACAAAGTGATGCACAGAGAAGACACGGCACCTTTAACAACCTATCTGTCAGACAACTTAAAGATATTCACTCGCTTGACTCCACAGGACGATCAGCCGATTGTAATATTCAACAGAGTTCATGATCCCTCTCCACCAATACAGAATAATTTCTCAAGTGATCAACAGAGCCGCACGAACTACCTCAACAAAAAACCAAACGCTGCACAACAACCTGGCTACAAATCGCTTTATATCGCAGCAGCAAAACGTTATTTTGCAACCGTTACTCTTTCTCCCGACGAGCTAGACAGCTTTAGGGCTTTCATGCCCTTTGGAAGCAATGGGCGGACAAAAAAGGTCCTCAATTTAGATTGAAAAAAACAGCATCAGAAGGTGAGCTAACACTTAGTGAGATGCGGATTGAGTTGCGGTTATATGTCTTGGAACACCTTGAATGTTCAGGGTCATAACATTTTCCGAAGCAAACTGACCAATTCGCAGTGCTGGATTCATTATTCGAGCTGACAACCAATCAGAATTGAAAGATTTATAAACAAAAACTCTAAACGCTCACGTTCAGTAAACAGTAAAAAATGAACACAATAGGAATAAAACACATCAAGCTCATTTATGGAAAAAATTTACCACTGAGAAGTAACTTAAGTTATACACACATATCTTACATACATACATACATATATACATACATACATACGTACATACATACACATCAGTAATTTGGTCTTTGATGTAAACAACAAGGAGAGGCCCCCATGGCGTTGTTGTTCAAATTCAACAGTGCCAAGGTCCGAAGTAATATTTTTTGTTCAAGTGAGTATCATTGTCTTAATGATCATTCTTTGCTTTTCTATGCTCTTTCTATTATCAGAAAGCTGTGAAGAGAAATCAATTTGGATTGCTCTCTTATCGAGTTTAGTTGGTTACGTTTTACCTAATCCTAAACTATGAACAAAGTTATTCTTACACATGACAGGGTATTCATGTCAATTGTAGGACGCAAGTGGTTGTGGTAAAACAGAACTCTTGTTTCGAATGCTAAAGGGTTCGACCTTTTATCCACATTTTGAGAAAATTTATTATTTTTACAAAGAGTTCCAACGACCTTTCAAAGATATGCAACGAGTTATACCAGGGATTGAGATTCTAAAATACTCAGGTTTTGATATAACAAAAAATTTATTGAACTGTCTGCTTATCTGTGAGGATTCATGTGGAGAAATCTTCAGCGACAAAGAATTCGTAAAAATAGCCACATCAGGACGTCATCGCAAACTACATGTACGTCAAGCACAATTTGTTCCATCAAGGCAAATGGTCCAGAACAATTGATCTGAATACAACACACATAATGTTAACCAAGTTGCTTCGTTACATTCAACAAATTGAATATCTTGGAAATTAGTTGAATTGTCTCCAACTGATAAAAGAAGCATACAAATTAGCAACTTCGGAGCCCTGTGGACATTTGATGATTGATCTCGACCCAAAAACCAGCCAGGGTTTACGTTTTTCATCGCAACTAATTGGACCGGATCGTTCTATTTTTGATATTTTGTCCCCTGAAGCAGTCATTGCACGAATTACAAATGAAAAAGAAACATTTGCTCATGCTCAAGCAATGGGCAAATAAGAGGAATGAGAAAACAGCTCAAATAGAAATTTTTCATCAGGGCAATTTCATTTGGTTTTTGAGTGACTGTGTGATGAACATACTCCCTGGAGTTGTACCAATCAAAAAAGTTGAATTACAAAAAAATCGAGAAAGGATTATGTAAACTTGTAGATAGGCGAGTTGGAAAAAGTGAGAGAATCAGAATTTTTGATCTAATTAAACTCATTGCGTTAACTTGTATTGCTTTTCTGGAGCAAATTTCACACTGAAGAGTTTGTGTTAATTCCTCGCCAATTGTATGCAAATGAACAAACTCAAATTGCTCAAGTTCTCAACAATAAGAATGTCCAGGGGAAAGCAAAACAAAAATCACTGTTGCAAAACAGCAAGGCTCCACCAGCATTTTCAACCACGCAACAAGACGCGCAACTGCGGACAGATAATTTTTTGGAGAACGTCAAAGATGAGTTGAATGAGACTAGAGATGACAAAATTGATACAAAAGTTTCAACTGAAATCAGGAAGCAAATTTTGAGAGATATTAAACACCTTGACAGAAAAAAGTTTGAAAAAGCGAGCCTAATATTGGAAAAAATAGAAGATTCAGAATCTCTATCGCTGGATCAGACATCAAGACTAATGGTTAATAAATCAAGCACGAGAATTCTCGTCGCAGATTTCCTTTACGATTTACAAGAAACAACCTCTAAGCTTTCACTTGAACATTACAAAGTCCTGACCTTTCTAGATATCAGTTCACAATTAACTTGTAATAGATACGCAAAAAATTTCTTTTCTTATCACTAAACGAAAAATTACAGTTGTTTGAGGATGAACCAGAAAACGAGGAATCAAGAATCTCGAGAACAGAAGAATCAAAAGCTTCTGGCAACGATGAAGGAAGCTTTGAAGATGCAAAAGACTAAATCCAACCGGGCAAATTATTTCCTCTCACATTAAACAATTGAACAAATTATACACAAAAGGTAGTGCAGTTTTTGGTAGAATTGCTAACTTGTAGAAAACTAGCGGTTTACCAAGATCCAAATTTGTTCAATACCTTCAGTCGAAAGCCCCGTACACAAAATACAAACAATTCAGAAAAACCTTTCCGAGACTAAAAGCTGTTGCATACAGAATAAACAAAATCTGGTCTGTCGATGTGGCGTACATGGATAAAAATGCCCAACACAACAATAGAGTCAAATATTTACTGGTGGCTGTTGATATTTCATCGCAATACCTTAGAGAGCAACCAATGAAAGCTTTATATGCAAAAGACGCTATTGAAGCGTTCAAAAAAACGATCAAGCAGAAACATCTAGAAAAATTTGGACAGACAAAGGATCCGAGTTTAAAAGTGAATTCAAAAATTTTTGTGTAACGAAGGAGATTCATTTATATACAACCAAAAACGAAACCAAGTCGGCATTTTCTGAGAGGAATATTCGATCGCTCGAAAACATTATTCACAAATACCTGCAGGAAAATTGGACTTGGACTTATATTAAGGAGTTGCCCCAGTTTGTAAAAAATAAAAAAAGTGGTAATCGTGTAACCCAACTTGCACTTAATAAAACTTTCAAAAAACATGAGCCGTTTTTAATATCCCTAGCAATTAGCACAAAAAAGTACAAGCCAAAATACGAAGAAGGAGACATGGTTCCGATTGCAAAGCCAGACGAAATATTTAAGAAAGGTTATAAACAAAATTGTACTGACGAAGTCTCCACATTATTCAAGGTTGCCACCCTCAGTCCATCAGCATACAACCTTATAGATGCAAATAACGTTATAATTGAAGGTAAATTTTATGAACCAGAATTAGTCCAAGTAAACATTCTTCCTCTCGAAGACTAAACATGAGTATTCATTAAGAGTTTACTATTGATTTGATATCGAATGCATCAATGGGAATTTTCACCAATAACACTGTGGCCAACTGTGGCTCTACCATAACAGTTAGATTTTCGAATTTTTAGAAATTGGCGAGTTTCACTTGCTTCAATATCATTTTCATCAAATATCAACAATGTGAACTCAGCCGAAATCGTTGCGCATGTCAGTTCTGGCGCTGAAATTCATGCTTCACATAATCGCACTGGACAACTTCGAAGAATTTGCAAAGGTATATACAACAAATCAGAAGAGCTTCTGGAAGAAATTTTTCGAATCGCTCAACTGAAACAGTTTGACTATGATTTTGCCGCTGTAACGCAAAAGTTTTTTTTGAAATTTGGACCTAACGAAGGTTTGTCATTTGAAGATGAAGAGGTCCCCAGTATTCTTGGTTTTAAAGGAATAAGAGATGTTTCGAATCATGGTTTTATTCACATTGGTTACAAGTCGGAAAATGCAGACAACTCTCTGAACCGACATGTTGGAGATTTTCCAGTTGATACCACTTGCCGATCACAGTTTTTATTTGTATACATTGATATAATTGGACATCTGAACGTTGGTGATGTGAGAGCTCCGGTAATAAAAATCATTGAGTCTGAAAGACTTTTGAGAAACGATAGCATAAGCACAGTGACACCCATGCACCACAACTCCTACACAAATTTGGATTACAAGCCAATATTATCAAACAACATACAGAACATCCAGGTAGAGTTGAGAAACGAAACTGGAAAACTAATTCCCTTTACTGGGACAGTAAAGGCAATCAGTCTAAAATTTCAAAAAATTATTTGATAAGGAGGCATATTACAGCAATCAAGCATCTCAATCAATGCCGCATTTTTCCGGACACTACAGAAAAAGAGGCAGCGGTTTTGGAGCCCTTGCTGCAGGTAATGGAGGAGTTGCTCTGCCATTAGCACCCAAATTTCTCTGGCCCGCAGCACAAAAGATTGATCGTGATTTATTGGTTCAGGGAGCACCGAAGTTAGTAGAAGTTGCGACCAAAAGGAAGCCAGCAAAACAAGCAGTGAAAAGTACAGTAGCCAAAAGAGTTCGCAAACAAAAAGGTGGATCTCTTCAATCGCGTATTGCATCAGGTCGTAAAAAAATTAGACGAAAATGAAAACAATACACGAGACCAAACCAAAAACGAAAAATCGCAACCAAATGAATCATTTCTCAAAAATCCTGTCCGAAAAGGAGTCGTCTGGATTTTTTCTCGCGAGTGAAAAATGCGAACTAAAATTGTAATACCATCTGAAGCCACTCACAGTTCTTTAGACTTATTTGAAAAACCACCTTTGCTGGTAACATTTGATCAATCGTTTCAGCAAAAAACAGGACCGCTTTATTCGCTCTCAGGATCAACCTTGGAGTTTGAAGATGTTGGTGATCGCAACAATTTTATTGACTTGCAAAAATTTTACCTGGAGATCAAGTGTCGAATGCCTCATACAGATGGAACGGATTTGCGCTACACACATGGTGACGCAAATGCCAGTGATCTTCCATATTTTGCTGAAAATATCCTTCATTCACTTTTTGCCAGCTGTAATGTGTCTGCAGATGGTATCAAAATTTCAACAGCTAATGGATACTAAGCACACAAAAAGTTTCATAGAAACTGAATTCTCTCACGGTATAGACGCAAAGAAAACTTGGCTCAAATGTCAGGGTTACGAGTAAGAAGAAAACCCCGATACTATTCCAGCAGCAATATCAGATATAAGAAAAAGAACAGTTCGACAATCCGCACGTATAACGTTATATGGAAAGTTGGCGGTTGATTTCTTTTCATGTGAGAAACATTTGGTTAGTGGAGTTACGGTACGCATTTCAATGAGAAGATCTCAAGATGACTGTGCCGTCATCAACGAGGACCCTAGCAAAACACTACAAGGTTAAAATAGATGAGGCTAATTTATTTATCAGGAAGATCACGGTGTCAGATAATGTTGTAGGTGCAATTGAGAAGATATTATTGAAAACTCCGGCAATTTACTGATAAAATGAAGTAATTACCAAAACATTCTTGGCTACAACAGGCCAACGAAGCTGGAAACATGAGGATATTTTCACTAATGAGCCAATAAGAAGAGTCATTGTTGCATTAGGCGTTAGTACAGCATTCATCGGTACCAACACCGCTAATCGATTCCATTATCAAAAATTTGGTTTAAGAGAGATAACCATTTATTGAAATGGTTTTGCAACGGCTGGAACAACAACTGACAACAAGAGGTTGTACTACAATTCAATGAGTGCATTAGCTTATGTAGAAATTGGCCACGGAATTCCACTGAGTGAGTTCGCAAACCATTTTATAATGATATTTGATCTGACCAGCACTCAAAAAGCAACTCGTGACTTTATTCATCCAGAGCTCACAAATTCATCATTGTCTGTCGAACTCAAGTTCGATGCACCGTTAGCTCATAACGTTGAAATATTTTTTCTTGGGAAAAAGCATCTACGATCTACATTGACTATGCAAGAAACCCATCCAAAAACGGTCTTCCTATGATCACATACTAATGGACGAAGACCATATTCATTTACAAGTGAAAAAGTGTAAACACCTCAAATTTAAATTTCGAGGTGTTTATGTGGCTGACAATTATCCCATAAATTTACCAGCTAACAGTTTTATAATTGTGAATGAATCGCGAGCTGATTCTATTGGTTCACATTGGTTGATACCTGCAAAACGCTACGCATGCCCCGTACTATACTTTGCACATCCGTTAGCACTACCTCTGACTGCCTATAAAGACGTTTTCTCCCGCTTACAGCAATATATTGATTTACATATGATGATGGATATAATGGAGCACAGAAGAGATATTCAATCTCCCCTGCATTGAGCAGACTCGCAACTGTGTGGTTTATTTTGGATTTATATTGCTCAATATTTCTATAGAAGTAAGTTTTCATTTGTACCTGATGTAAATGAATTGCAATTGTTGGCATTTTTAAAACATATGGAGTGATATTGAATTAATTGTTCTTTCACAGCACTATTTCAGACACTAGAATTTTTATAGAACTGAAAGTTTATTAAATAGTCTTAAGTCTCACGTACAAAACTTCCCTGCTCACTTAAAAGTATATCCATAATTTGATAGAGAGAAGCAGAATGTTCACCAAGCATTAGTTGACAAAAACGTTTTACAGTCACATCGTGGATAGTAGAAGCACGTTTGTTAGAAGTGGTAGTAGTAATGGTTGAGGGTCTTTTCACAGGGTTAGGCAGAGGAAGTTGTTTTTTAGTTTTGTTGGTTGAAACATGATCAAACTTTGACAAGTACTCCACAGCAAAATGTAAGCGAGAAACAATAGCACCAGGTGTTACAGAATTTATCCCCGTAGGCAAAATAAGGATTTTAAAACAAGTCACAAGGTAAGGTATCGTCGCAGGAGCATAAGGAAAAAAACACTATTATCTTCCGGACCTGTATCTTCAAAAAGAAGATGCCAACGACTGGAACCAAACGAACAACCATCGATAACAGTCGAAGACGAATGTTAAACGTACGCATAACGTATAATTTTCTATTCCAGAATCTTGAGGTTTTGGTTCTGTGTTGCAAAAATTGTATTTTAATCGTTTTCGAATTTTTTTGAAGTATTCAGGACTATTTTCGTACATAGCCTCAACCATAGTAAGAGACCAAACTGAGAGAGTAAATAGTTAATTACCTCTATGAATTATTGGGTTTGAGTAAATAACACGGTGTAAACAAAATTTCAAGGTCGTTTGAAGACGAAATTTGTTTACATTGTTGTTATTTTTTTTGCTGATAAACAAATTCTGTTTAGACATTAAGTAAACAAACCAAGGCTGTGTGGTTTTTCTGAAGCTCCCCAAATAAATCAAAGCTGTTGCATTTTCAGGAAGTTCACTATTTTTAACCTGAGGTAAACTTTGGGTTGTTTTCATTGCTATTGAATAAATTTTGTCTAGACATTAAGTAAACAAATCGGGGTTGTCGTAACTTACAGAAGTTCTGAACATGAATAAAGGCTGTCGCAATTTCCCGAAGTTCTGCAAGCTTTGCTGTGATTGGTGGACGACTCGAAATAAAATCTATTTTTAGTAACATAAAGAAATCTTTTAACTTTATTGCTCGCATGTAGTCATGAATACACCTTGAATTTCTGCAGAACTTGAGACACATTTGTTTATTCATATTCTAGGACTCAGTTTTCAATGCCTTTCGACAAGAATAAAACATCTATTTGTTCATTACATGGTTAAACTTACCCGGTTATAACAAAATGCCTGCAAAAGATCGAAACCTATCCGTCACCTGTGGAAAATCTGTCGTAAAGACCAATATTGCTCGCCACAGGAAGACATGTATGATGGGCTCTATTTACTGTAAGAAAAAAATTGTAATTTTGCAACAAAAAATACTGCAGAATCGTCATACCATATTGCGAAGTCTCACGGAGCAAAAGTTCGTAATACATTGAACAAATGTGTTGTCTGTCAAAAACAGTTCCCAAGTTTCTACTCACTTCAACTGCATCGCAAGAAAAATCAAGCTAGCGCAAAAAAGGGTCCTCAAGCACAAATCGTGTTCGTGAGATTATGGAGAAAATTGATAACGATAGCGAATCATTGAAAGAAGAACTGGCAGCGTGTCAGCATTTACTTGACGATATGCATGCTGAGCATGGCAGACAGGAAGTTTTCAACTTCAGTTTATCGAATTTGGACATCAAAGAGATTAACGAAAAACTCAATAAATTTTTGGCAAACCTCAACTGTGCTGCAAAAATTAACATAGCTTTGTGGTTTCTGTTGCAAAATATAGAGACAAACGATTACCGATTTTTTTATCCGCATAAAAACACCTTACTGCTGGACCAATTTTGACATTGAAGATGGTGAAATCATCGGTGAATTTGTTCGGCGCAGCGTTGAACGATATGAAGAAAACATTGAACTGCTTCGATATAACAATCATATTTGTTACGTTAATGATATCAACAAATTTTTCAAGAAGTTTCGTTGTCCCAGCTGTGATGTGTTTCTGAACCATTCAGGTTATTTCAACCGGCACTTGAAAACTTGCAAAGAACGAGTGACAAATATCTATCCGCGAGGTGCTTATTCTTTGCGGGAAACACTATTTGAGAAGCTTGATAACTTCTCAATCGCTTATCCAGAAGATAATAACCTCCTCAGAAATTTTGTCGTAAATGACTTCGAAGTAATATGTGTTCAATCAGTGGAAATCAATAACACAGCGACATCATCATGGATTGGTATTCAAGTACCTGTATCGGTAATAAACACTTCAAATTTGCTGGTCGAACCAGTTTTCTTATGCGAAATTGATCCGATTCGTCCCATCATATCCTTTGTAGCCCAACTGGAAACACTAGCAGCAAAAAACAAAGCGGACTTGAGACCTAAGTTCTTGGCGGTGAAAGCAGAGATCAAAACTATGTTGAATGATGTTTCCTCCAGACTGCAAATTATTTCCGAAACTCAACCAAAAATCAGTAGTGAAACAGAAGATAGTAATGAACCCAGCAAAAGCAGCTCCTTGATCTCCAGTGTCATTTCAACAATTATGTTGACACTTTACCAGTTTTTGGTTTCATGAGTGGAAAATATGACCTAAGTTTAGTCAAAGCATATCTCATTCCCCATCTCCTTAACGATCGAGCTATTCAACCTACGGTAATCAAAAAGGCAAATCATTTTTTTTCTTTCAAATTCGGTGATATTCAGTTTCCCGATATTTTGAATTTTCTTGGTGGAGCATCATCACTGGGTTTTTTCTGAAAGCATATCAGTCTGAGGAGACAAAAGGTTATTTCCCATTTGAATGGTTTGATTTGTCGACAAAACTTGACTGCAATCATCTCTCACCCCATGATTCCTTCTTCAGCAAACTGAAAAACCTAAATCCTTTGGCGAAGGATTTCTGTCTGTTCAAGAAAATGATTGAATCTGGAAAAGAGGAATTAGATGTTGTCCGAGAACTGGGTTTGAAAGAGCAACCTTTATCTGGAAAAGAGAATTATGCTCTACTTGAGAAGTTGTGGAAGATGGAGAAAATGAAAACTTTTCGCGGTTTCGTTCGTTGGTATAACAACAAAGATGTGGTACCAACTTTGCGAGCAATGAAGAAAATGATAAAATTTTATCACAATCGGAAAATTGATATGTTAAAGCTTGGGTGTACACTACCCATTTCGGCAAACATCTGTCTTCATAAATCGACTGATAGAAAATTTTACCCGCTCATCGAAGCTGACAAAGACTTGCATGAGAAAATACAGAGTGAAATGACTGGTGGTCCATCAATAGTGTTTACCTGGAAAGCTGTTGTAGACAAAACATTCATCCGGAGGTCAAACAATATCTGTAAAGCAATAGTTGGAACAGATGCTAGCCAATTGTACCCTTTCTCCATGTGCCAAGCGATGCCAACTGGACTCTACGCTAGTTGGGATTTTGATAGCGATCATCGAAAGTTCAAAGGTCGTCAAAACAAAATCAGGAAGTTTGAGAACATGGTAATGTCTTTCTATCGAGCAACCAGACCCGAATTTACTATTGAGAGAATACGGAAAACAGAAAAAAATTGATTCTTTTACTGTGGACGGCTTTTGTGGTCACTGCCAAACAATTTTTGAAACCCTTGGATGCTACTACCATTTCTGCCTCTCTAGGGAAACTCAGTTAAACCTTAGTGAGGATGAATTTGAGTTTGGTATCCGGAAACGTGAATCCGATTTGTTACGAAAACTTTACCTGGAAAAGAAAGGATATAAATTTATAGAGATGAGAGAGTGTGAATGGTGGGATAATGTTCAAGAGACACCATGCTGAAGAACCACGTTAGAAAAAATTTCACCTACAAATAACCCTTGAGCAGTGAAAAACTGTTGGCGAGGATAGAGGAAGATAACTTATTCGGATATGTACAATGTGATTTAGAAGTTCCTGAAGAGCTTCGTGAACGATTTGCAAACTTTCCTCCAATTTTCAAAAACTTGGATGTTAGAAGAGAGAATATAGGAAAATTCAAGCTGGAATATGCTGAAAAAAACGCGCTATTGCTAAAACCACAACGAATGTTAATTTCGAGTTACAAATTAAACAGTGGAATAGTTATAACACCATTATTAAAGTTTTATTTGAAGCTGGGTCTACGTTGTATCAAAACCCACAGATTCATTGAGTATACCAAACAATAATGTTTCAACGGTTTCGTACAATCTGTCGTTGATGCAAGACGGGAGGGTGATGAAAATCCGGACTCTATCGTTGTTGCTGAACTTATGAAATTACTTGGAAACTGCTCGTATGGTTATCAGATTATGGATCAAAGTCGACACACAGAAACTCTTTATCTTAACGATGAAAAGATTCATTAAGCTATTAGTAACCGTCTTTTTGAAGATTGAATAACGTTTCGACAGATATATATGAGGTTGAGCTCGTGAAAAGCACTGTTGAGCATCGTGAACCAGTAATTGTTGGATTCTCTATCTTACAGTATGCGAAACTCAGAAAGCTGGAGCTCTACTTCAACTTCTTTGACAAGTTCTGTGATATTCAGAAATTCGAGGAGCTTGAGTTGGACACTGATTCTTTGTATCTGGCACTGGCTCATGAAAATATCTATGAATGCATTAAACCAGAAATGAGGAGTATTTGGAATGAGATGAGAAGTAATTATTGTACAGATTTTTTTCATGCCAATAGTACAAGTAATTTTTTCCTGGAACTTGTTGCGATAAACACATAAAATATGACAAGCGTGAGCCTGGATTATTCAAGGAGGAATTCCGATGTACTGAAATGCTATGTTTATGTAGCAAAACGTATTGCTGCTATAATTCAGTAACGAACAAAACTAAGGTAGCAGCAAAGGACTCAACAAGAGGGTACTGGAAGAAAACAGTGATGGACCATTACAGAAAAACAGACGAGTCCCGGACGATGCAGTAAATATAGCCTCAACTAACAGAGGATTCAGAACTATAAATCACCAAACTCTAACCTATGAACAAACTAGAAAAGGACTCTCGTTTTTCTATACAAAACGATTTGTGGATGCAGATGGAATTCATACGACATCTTTGATGATCTAAATTTTCTTTTTCGAGCATTTTATCCATGTATATCAATTATACGATTGTGAACATGTGATGTTATTGTAATAAAGTTTTTTCAAGTTGATGAGTCCACTGTTCAAAGTAATCATCCTTGAAGGGAAACCTGAACCAGGGTTTTTAAAGTTCAAGCAAAGCATGTAAAATTTTCTGACTCATTTGACAAGGTGTTGACCAGATCTGAGACAACCCTGGGTGAAAAAATCAACCAAAGGCTTACTGTTCTGATATAAAGAAATAACTGGAAATTCTTAAAGTTCCTTTTGTTCTAGCACTTCTGATTGAATAACCCTCATGTCATTGCTATCAATAAAAATTTTTTCTTGTATCAATGTAGACATCCATATTAGGAGACCATTACAATGATATTAGTTCATCAGAGGTCTATTTTGATCCATTTTTATTCCAGTTAACCCGTACTTAAGTTGATTTTTTAATTTCGTTTTTATCAGTTGAATGAGATAATCCTTTTTACCTGTACAGTCTCTGAATATCAAAATTAGCAATAAGATGCTGTGACCTCATTCAAGATAAATACGTGATTTATAAACTATAAATTTCAACAATCTTGAGTTTGATCGAAAAACGTTTTATAGAAAACTCATTATTTGGAATAAGGTTTTTCTCAACACAGGTGCTATTCAGAATATTCGAAAGTGTGTTACCAGTGTAGAATTGTGTGTTTTGTATTTAGTCTTATTGAACAATGTTTGCTATCAAAGCTTGAAAAGTCAGAATCAAATTGATGACTCATGAAAGAAAAAAATATAACACAGCTTCATTTTCCAATTTGCTATCTGCTAGCTTTTTTTGTGATAAAAAATTTTTTGAGAAATCTTTTACATAAGACCTATTACCTATCTTAATCTGCTGCTGTCTTAATTCAAATCCTAATACGTGTAAAATCTAATACCTATCTTTATACATTACTGTCGAAAATCAAATCTTAATATGTGTAAAATTTTTTACCTATCTTTATACGTTGCTACAATAACTCTAATGTTAATACATGTAAAATCTATTACCTATCTTTAAACATTGATGCGATAACTCAATGAGGATCGAAATGATTTGAAACCGCTATTGCATATCTTAAAACATGTGGGTCTTCACCCCCCACCCCCGGGCACCTCGGTCCCTCTATATACTACTCCCCATTATGGTATAAATACCATGATTGGGGTGCTACAGGTTATCTGACAACTAAGCTTGGGGGACTACAAGGGGAAAGACCCAAACTTTCAGCCAAAAGAGGACAATTTGTCAACAATAGGGAACATGGTCAAAACCACTGATCTTAAAAATTATAGCCCTTACGCAATTATAGCTACTGGCATTATGGTATATTTGAGGAAATTAGGGAGGTTTATCCCAGGGTTATCTTTTATATGACCACTAATGTGAGGCTGGGGGCTATAATGGGACCGACTCAGACATCGTTATATTCTGCCAGACCCGATTTGGAGTTTTTTGCTGCCTTATGGATTCTATTGAGAGAGTTACTTATCAAGTAGACGTAACTATCTTTAGAATACTCAGGTGCACATTTTAGAATGCCAAAAGTCTGCAGTGCCAGAAGTTAAAATGGCGGAAGTTCCTACTTAGCCAGATGTTGACTTCCGTTGACTTTCGTCATTTTGAAACGTGCGGGTTTCGTGTTTTAAGCATGGTTAAGTGACTCTGCAGAAGTCACTTCGAAATTCTGACATAATATCTCGAAACGCCAGAAGTTCTCAATGAGTTTCAAGCAGAGTCACTTAACCATTATCTAAGAGTATAACCAACACTAGACATCACTCAATGTAAATTTCAATTTTAACGGCAGTATAAACATAAGTCACCGGAGTCAAGGGTAAAAAATACATACATGATATGGATATGTTTCAGACTGACTAGATGGAGAGATCATTATGTAGATCAACATATAGATTTAAAACAGATTTTATGGTAGCAGAAAAATCGCCTGACTGAATTTCAAAAGGCAATCGACTGTCTTCTCTCATCTTGGAGAACCCGTGCTGTTTTTTTAATAATGTAATCCAGTGCACCAGAGAAACAACAACAAGGTCATTCTTAAGAGATCCAGTGATTTTGAGTTTTAGCGGACATTAAGCTATGGCCATGCCAGCCACTCATCCGCTGTGAGATGTTTTCCAGAAATTGTGAGACTGTTATCGTGGCAAAGCCGCGACCTGCGCGAATTGCACCCACCGGCCCGCTAGAGAAGATAGGCAAAAGGGCTATTTCACTGAATAAAGACTTGCTTGACCTTTTTTTCAAAACCCGGCCTTCTTTTCCTATCGGCTTGCTTGACTGCCATCTGTTTATGTTGCAAAATATTGAGAAGATCGGCAATTGGGCTATTTCATTGAATATAGACTTGCTTGACCTCTCTTTCAAAATCAGGCCTTCTTTTTTTCTGCTTGCTTGATTGCCATCTGTATATGTTGCAAAACATTGAGAAGATCGGCAATAGGGCTATTTCACTGAATATGGACTTGCTTGACCTCTTTTTCAAAATCCGGCCTTCTTTTTACTGCTTGCTTGATTGCCATCTGTTTATGTTGCAAAACGTTGAGAAGATCGGCTATTGGGCTATTTCATACAATATAGACTTGCTTGACCTCTTCTTCAGAACCCGGCCTTCTTTTCCTATCGGCTTGCTTGACTGCCATCTGTTTATGTTGCAAAATATTGAGAAGATCGGCAATTGGGCTATTTCATTGAATATAGACTTGCTTGACCTCTTTTTCAAAATCCGGCCTTCTTTTTTTTCTGCTTGCTTGATTGCCATCTGTTTATGTTGCACAACGTTGAGAAGATTGGCAATCGGGCTATATCACTGAATAAAGACTTGCTTGACCTCTTTTTCAAATTCCGGCCTTCTTTTCCTATCGGCTTGCTTGACTGCCATCTGTTTATGTTGCAAAATATTGAGAAGATCGGCAATTGGGCTATTTCATTGAATATAGACTTGCTTGACCTCATTTTCAAAATCCGGCCTTCTTTTTTTTTCTGCTTGCTTGATTGCCATCTGTTTATGTTGCACAACGTTGAGAAGATTGGCAATCGGGCTATATCACTGAATAAAGACTTGCTTGACCTCTTTTTCAAATTCCGGCCTTCTTTTCCTATCGGCTTGCTTGACTGCCATCCGTTTATTTTGCAAAACATTGAGAAGATCCGCAATAAGGCTATTTCACTGAATATAGACGTGCTTGACCTCTTTTTCAAATTCCTGCCTTATTTTTCTATCAGCTTGCTTGACTGCCATCTGTTTATGTTGCAAAATATTGAGAAGATCGGCAATAGGGCTATTTCACTGAATATGGACTTGCTTGACCTCTTTTTCAAAATCCGGCCTTCTTTTTACTGCTTGCTTGATTGCCATCTGTTTATGTTGCACAACGTTGAGAAGATTGGCAATCGGGCTGTATCACTGAATAAAGACTTGCTTGACCTCTTTTTCAAATTCCAGCCTTCTTTTCCTATCGGCTTGCTTGACTGCCATCTGTTTATGTTGCAAAATGTTGAGAAGATCGGCAATTGGGCTATTTCATTGAATATAGACTTGCTTGACCTCTTTTTCAAAATCTGGCATTCTTTTTTTCTGCTTGCTTGATTGCCATCTGTATATGTTGCAAAATATTGAGAAGATCGGCAATTGGGCTATTTCATTGAATATAGACTTGCTTGACCTCATTTTCAAAATCCGGCCTTCTTTTTTTTTCTGCTTGCTTGATTGCCATCTGTTTATGTTGCACAACGTTGAGAAGATTGGCAATCGGGCTATATCACTGAATAAAGACTTGCTTGACCTCTTTTTCAAATTCCGGCCTTCTTTTCCTATCGGCTTGCTTGACTGCCATCCGTTTATTTTGCAAAACATTGAGAAGATCCGCAATAAGGCTATTTCACTGAATATAGACGTGCTTGACCTCTTTTTCAAATTCCTGCCTTATTTTTCTATCAGCTTGCTTGACTGCCATCTGTTTATGTTGCAAAATATTGAGAAGATCGGCAATAGGGCTATTTCACTGAATATGGACTTGCTTGACCTCTTTTTCAAAATCCGGCCTTTTTTTTTCTGCTTGCTTGATTGCCATCTGTTTATGTTGCACAACGTTGAGAAGATTGGCAATCGGGCTATATCACTGAATAAAGACTTGCTTGACCTCTTTTTCAAATTCCGGCCTTCTTTTCCTATCGGCTTGCTTGACTGCCATCTGTTTGTGTTGCAAAATATTGAGAAGATCGGCAATTGGGCTATTTCATTGAATATAGACTTGCTTGACCTCATTTTCAAAATCCGGCCTTCTTTTTTTTTCTGCTTGCTTGATTGCCATCTGTTTATGTTGCACAACGTTGAGAAGATTGGCAATCGGGCTATATCACTGAATAAAGACTTGCTTGACCTCTTTTTCAAATTCCGGCCTTCTTTTCCTATCGGCTTGCTTGACTGCCATCCGTTTATTTTGCAAAACATTGAGAAGATCCGCAATAAGGCTATTTCACTGAATATAGACGTGCTTGACCTCTTTTTCAAATTCCTGCCTTATTTTTCTATCAGCTTGCTTGACTGCCATCTGTTTATGTTGCAAAATATTGAGAAGATCGGCAATAGGGCTATTTCACTGAATATGGACTTGCTTGACCTCTTTTTCAAAATCCGGCCTTCTTTTTACTGCTTGCTTGATTGCCATCTGTTTATGTTGCACAACGTTGAGAAGATTGGCAATCGGGCTATATCACTGAATAAAGACTTGCTTGACCTCTTTTTCAAATTCCAGCCTTCTTTTCCTATCGGCTTGCTTGACTGCCATCTGTTTATGTTGCAAAATATTGAGAAGATCGGCAATTGGGCTATTTCATTGAATATAGACTTGCTTGACCTCTTTTTCAAAATCTGGCATTCTTTTTTTCTGCTTGCTTGATTGCCATCTGTATATGTTGCAAAATATTGAGAAGATCGGCAATTGGGCTATTTCATTGAATATAGACTTGCTTGACCTCTTTTTCAAAATCCGGCCTTCTTTTTTTTCTGCTTGCTTGATTGCCATCTGTTTATGTTGCACAACGTTGAGAAGATTGGCAATCGGGCTATATCACTGAATAAAGACTTGCTTGACCTCTTTTTCAAATTCCGGCCTTCTTTTCCTATCGGCTTGCTTGACTGCCATCTGTTTATGTTGCAAAATATTGAGAAGATCGGCAATTGGGCTATTTCATTGAATATAGACTTGCTTGACCTCATTTTCAAAATCCGGCCTTCTTCTTTTTTCTGCTTGCTTGATTGCCATCTGTTTATGTTGCACAACGTTGAGAAGATTGGCAATCGGGCTATATCACTGAATAAAGACTTGCTTGACCTCTTTTTCAAATTCCGGCCTTCTTTTCCTATCGGCTTGCTTGACTGCCATCCGTTTACTTTGCAAAACATTGAGAAGATCCGCAATAAGGCTATTTCACTGAATATAGACGTGCTTGACCTCTTTTTCAAATTCCTGCCTTATTTTTCTATCAGCTTGCTTGACTGCCATCTGTTTATGTTGCAAAATATTGAGAAGATCGGCAATTGGGCTATTTCATTGAATATAGACTTGCTTGACCTCTTTTTCAAAATCAGGCCTTCTTTTTTTCTGCTTGCTTGATTGCCATCTGTATATGTTTCAAAACATTGAGAAGATCGGCAATAGGGCTATTTCACTGAATATGGACTTGCTTGACCTCTTTTTCAAAATCCGGCCTTCTTTTTACTGCTTGCTTGATTGCCATCTGTTTATGTTGCAAAACGTTGAGAAGATCGGCAATTGGGCTATTTCATTGAATATAGACTTGCTTGACCTCTTTTTCAAAATCAGGCCTTCTTTTTTTCTGCTTGCTTGATTGCCATCTGTATATGTTGCAAAACATTGAGAAGATCGGCAATAGGGCTATTTCACTGAATATGGACTTGCTTGACCTCTTTTTCAAAATCCGGCCTTCTTTTTACTGCTTGCTTGATTGCCATCTGTTTATGTTGCAAAACGTTGAGAAGATCGGCTATTGGGCTATTTCATTCAATATAGACTTGCTTGACCTCTTCTTCAGAACCCGGCCTTCTTTTCCTATTGGCTTGCTTGACTGCCATCTGTTTATGTTGCAAAATATTGAGAAGATCGGCAATTGGGCTATTTCATTGAATATAGACTTGCTTGACCTCATTTTCAAAATCCGGCCTTCTTTTTTTTCTGCTTGCTTGATTGCCATCTGTTTATGTTGCACAACGTTGAGAAGATTGGCAATCGGGCTATATCACTGAATAAAGACTTGCTTGACCTCTTTTTCAAATTCCGGCCTTCTTTTCCTATCGGCTTGCTTGACTGCCATCCGTTTATTTTGCAAAACATTGAGAAGATCCGCAATAAGGCTATTTCACTGAATATAGACGTGCTTGACCTCTTTTTCAAATTCCTGCCTTATTTTTCTATCAGCTTGCTTGACTGCCATCTGTTTATGTTGCAAAATATTGAGAAGATCGGCAATAGGGCTATTTCACTGAATATGGACTTGCTTGACCTCTTTTTCAAAATCCGGCCTTCTTTTTACTGCTTGCTTGATTGCCATCTGTTTATGTTGCACAACGTTGAGAAGATTGGCAATCGGGCTATATCACTGAATAAAGACTTGCTTGACCTCTTTTTCAAATTCCAGCCTTATTTTCCTATCGGCTTGCTTGACTGCCATCTGTTTATGTTGCAAAATATTGAGAAGATCGGCAATTGGGCTATTTCATTGAATATAGACTTGCTTGACCTCTTTTTCAAAATCTGGCATTCTTTTTTTCTGCTTGCTTGATTGCCATCTGTATATGTTGCAAAATATTGAGAAGATCGGCAATTGGGCTATTTCATTGAATATAGACTTGCTTGACCTCTTTTTCAAAATCCGGCCTTCTTTTTTTTCTGCTTGCTTGATTGCCATCTGTTTATGTTGCACAACGTTGAGAAGATTGGCAATCGGGCTATATCACTGAATAAAGACTTGCTTGACCTCTTTTTCAAATTCCGGCCTTCTTTTCCTATCGGCTTGCTTGACTGCCATCTGTTTATGTTGCAAAATATTGAGAAGATCGGCAATTGGGCTATTTCATTGAATATAGACTTGCTTGACCTCATTTTCAAAATCCGGCCTTCTTTTTTTTTCTGCTTGCTTGATTGCCATCTGTTTATGTTGCACAACGTTGAGAAGATTGGCAATCGGGCTATATCACTGAATAAAGACTTGCTTGACCTCTTTTTCAAATTCCGGCCTTCTTTTCCTATCGGCTTGCTTGACTGCCATCCGTTTACTTTGCAAAACATTGAGAAGATCCGCAATAAGGCTATTTCACTGAATATAGACGTGCTTGACCTCTTTTTCAAATTCCTGCCTTATTTTTCTATCAGCTTGCTTGACTGCCATCTGTTTATGTTGCAAAATATTGAGAAGATCGGCAATTGGGCTATTTCATTGATTATAGACTTGCTTGACCTCTTTTTCAAAATCAGGCCTTCTTTTTTTCTGCTTGCTTGATTGCCATCTGTATATGTTTCAAAACATTGAGAAGATCGGCAATAGGGCTATTTCACTGAATATGGACTTGCTTGACCTCTTTTTCAAAATCCGGCCTTCTTTTTACTGCTTGCTTGATTGCCATCTGTTTATGTTGCAAAACGTTGAGAAGATCTGCTATTGGGCTATTTCATTCAATATATACTTGCTTGACCTCTTCTTCAGAACCCGGCCTTCTTTTCCTATCGGCTTGCTTGACTGCCATCTGTTTATGTTGCAAAATATTGAGAAGATCGGCAATTGGGCTATTTCATTGAATATAGACTTGCTTGACCTCTTTTTCAAAATCTGGCATTCTTTTTTTCTGCTTGCTTGATTGCCATCTGTATATGTTGCAAAACATTGAGAAGATCGGCAATAGGGCTATTTCACTGAATATGGACTTGCTTGACCTCTTTTTCAAAATCCGCCCTTCTTTTTACTGCTTGCTTGATTGCCATCTGTTTATGTTGCAAAACGTTGAGAAGATCGGCTATTGGGCTATTTCATTCAATATAGACTTGCTTGACCTCTTCTTCAGAACCCGGCCTTCTTTTCCTATCGGCTTGCTTGACTGCCATCTGTTTATGTTGCAAAATATTGAGAAGATCGGCAATTGGGCTATTTCATTGAATATAAACTTGCTTGACCTCTTTTTCAAAATCCGGCCTTCTTTTTTTTCTGCTTGCTTGATTGCCATCTGTTTATGTTGCACAACGTTGAGAAGATTGGCAATCGGGCTATATCACTGAATAAAGACTTGCTTGACCTCTTTTTCAAATTCCGGCCTTCTTTTCCTATCGGCTTGCTTGACTGCCATCTGTTTATGTTGCAAAATATTGAGAAGATCGGCAATTGGGCTATTTCATTGAATATAGACTTGCTTGACCTCTTTTTCAAAATCCGGCCTTCTTTTTTTTCTGCTTGCTTCATTGCCATCTGTTTATGTTGCACAACGTTGAGAAGATTGGCAATCGGGCTATATCACTGAATAAAGACTTGCTTGACCTCTTTTTCAAATTCCGGCCTTCTTTTCCTATCGGCTTGCTTGACTGCCATCCGTTTACTTTGCAAAACATTGAGAAGATCCGCAATAAGGCTATTTCACTGAATATAGACGTGCTTGACCTCTTTTTCAAATTCCTGCCTTATTTTTCTATCAGCTTGCTTGACTGCCATCTGTTTATGTTGCAAAATATTGAGAAGATCGGCAATTGGGCTATTTCATTGATTATAGACTTGCTTGACCTCTTTTTCAAAATCAGGCCTTCTTTTTTTCTGCTTGCTTGATTGCCATCTGTATATGTTTCAAAACATTGAGAAGATCGGCAATAGGGCTATTTCACTGAATATGGACTTGCTTGACCTCTTTTTCAAAATCCGGCCTTCTTTTTACTGCTTGCTTGATTGCCATCTGTTTATGTTGCAAAACGTTGAGAAGATCTGCTATTGGGCTATTTCATTCAATATATACTTGCTTGACCTCTTCTTCAGAACCCGGCCTTCTTTTCCTATCGGCTTGCTTGACTGCCATCTGTTTATGTTGCAAAATATTGAGAAGATCGGCAATTGGGCTATTTCATTGAATATAGACTTGCTTGACCTCTTTTTCAAAATCTGGCATTCTTTTTTTCTGCTTGCTTGATTGCCATCTGTATATGTTGCAAAACATTGAGAAGATCGGCAATAGGGCTATTTCACTGAATATGGACTTGCTTGACCTCTTTTTCAAAATCCGGCCTTCTTTTTACTGCTTGCTTGATTGCCATCTGTTTATGTTGCAAAACGTTGAGAAGATCGGCTATTGGGCTATTTCATTCAATATAGACTTGCTTGACCTCTTCTTCAGAACCCGGCCTTCTTTTCCTATCGGCTTGCTTGACTGCCATCTGTTTATGTTGCAAAATATTGAGAAGATCGGCAATTGGGCTATTTCATTGAATATAAACTTGCTTGACCTCTTTTTCAAAATCCGGCCTTCTTTTTTTTCTGCTTGCTTGATTGCCATCTGTTTATGTTGCACAACGTTGAGAAGATTGGCAATCGGGCTATATCACTGAATAAAGACTTGCTTGACCTCTTTTTCAAATTCCGGCCTTCTTTTCCTATCGGCTTGCTTGACTGCCATCTGTTTATGTTGCAAAATATTGAGAAGATCGGCAATTGGGCTATTTCATTGAATATAGACTTGCTTGACCTCTTTTTCAAAATCCGGCCTTCTTTTTTTTCTGCTTGCTTCATTGCCATCTGTTTATGTTGCACAACGTTGAGAAGATTGGCAATCGGGCTATATCACTGACCAAAATTGTAATATCAAATAGGACATCCATTTTTGCGGGCTAAACACTTATCTTGTACATACAAAAAAATTGTTAGACATTCTAATCTTTACATTGAAGCGATTCTCATCTTTACATTGAAGCAGGGGTTGAATTGACAAATGTTTGAATAATGACGGCCCCTAATTACCCAAATTACTTTTAGTGCTTCAATTGTAATGTTACTCGAACAACCCTTTAGTAATGCATAAGAACAACGTTCTTATTTGACCACTCAGGTTTTGTCGAAAAAATAATGTAAGAATTTCGGTAAACAGCGGTGAAGAAGAAATAGTTTTCGCAGCAAAATGCCCGCATCTTTTTGCGATGAATGCGGTGAAAGCGGTGAATAATCGTAAGATTTGTGGTTTTTAGCGGTGAATTTTTGTAGGATTTGCGGTTTATAACGGTGAATTTTTTTTCAGCGCATTCAACGGATTTCGTACAAAAAAAAAACCCAATTACATGTGTTCGGACCTCTCACCTCCTGCTTGTCAACAACTTCTTATACCACTGCGCAATCAATCACTTGCTTCGTTTCTATTACTCGTGAATTTGAATCAGAATCAATAAATATTGTTTAAAACAAATACTATGAATTTTTCTAAGACTTGCCTTTTTAGCGTGATTTTTTGCCGTTTTTGCCGTTTTTAGATGTCAATTTTTTTTATTTTTACCTGTTAAACGCTGAAAATAAAAATTTCAACGCTAAAAACCGCAAATCTTACGAAAATTCACCGAAAAAAATCTACAGTATTTAGCGAAAAAAAACACCAATTAAACATACCGACGTGTACCAGAATCAAGATATGCATTACTGCTCAGTGCAATCTTGTGCAATTATTCTTCGTGGATCTGAAACGACAATGCGATCCCGGATCGAGGTTTAGCCAAAAAATAGTTTAAGATTAGCGGCCAATAGCGGCGAAAAGAAATTTTTCCCGCTAAGTGCCCCCATCTTTCAGCGTTGAATGCGATGATTTTTTTAAGATTTGCGGTTTTTAGCGGTGAAAAGTTTTTTCAAACTTGTTTAACGGATCGTACCGGATGTCTTACAAAAATGAAAGTGCCGAAAACGGGTTTGAACCTCTCATGTCCACAACTTCGTACTCCACTGCGCCATCTATCACTTACTTCAATGACATTTCTTGTGAATTTTGCATATATATATATATATATATATATATATATATATATATATATATATATATATATATATATATATATATTCCCCACATATATACAATCAAATCGACGCTTTATAGTGACAACTGACGGGGAATTGTTCTGAGGAGGACTTTCGTGATTTCGATATCTCTTTAATAAAGTCTGCTTTGGTTTGCTTAAACTACTTGTCGATATTGTTGATTTTGATCACCTATTGCCATTGAAAGGTTTGTAGAGCGCATATTAGAACACAAGCATCTCATTGCGCTCTGTGTGAGTGTTTTTGGGCAGTAATTCATGCAACCAAAATCAAAACCAACACAACTCATTACCTTAAATGGTCTCAAAACACATAAATACAATTATATATATATATATATATATATATATATATATATATATATATTATATATATATATATATATATAGAATTGTATTTATGTGTTTTGTGACCACTTAAGGCAATGAGTTGGGTTGGGGGTTGGTTTTGTTTTATATATATATTTATTTATTTATATATATATATATATATATATATATATATATATATATTTGTATAATTTAGGATACGCAAAGACAGTGAGACAAAAGTAAGGAACAGAGAGAGAAAAAAAAAACAAAACAAAAACAAGAAATTTTGAACTAAAATTTAAACAAACAAGTAAAAACTTAAAATCTTGAAGGAGAAAAAACCCATGAAGATAAAATAGAATCGACTAAAAAGATGAAGAACAAAGGTTGTTAAAGTAGAGAAGTAGGAAGAACTAAGAGAAAACCGGAAGAAAAAAAACAGTCCCAAATCCTAAAAACGAAGCAAAAAGACAGGAAGCATGTAAAAGAAAAAAGACAAAGAAGTAGCAAAATAAGAAAGAAAGAGAGAGGGGAGCAAAAAATTAGCTAAAAAAGTGGTCGAGAATTACAAAAAAAGAAAATGAAGATAGAAATTAGCTGCTGCGATAAAGATAGAGAAGGGCTTAGTGAAAAAAATGGAAATGTATAGGAAGCAGAGAAGAAATCAAAAATTTAAAAATAAAAATTGAAGAACTGAAAGAAAAGTAATTGAAGAAAAGAACTTGCAAAAAAAGAAACAATAGAAAATAAGACAAAGAGAAATGGAGAACTGAAAAGAAAAATCATTTTGCAAAAGAGAACGGGACCAAAAGAAAAGAATATAAATATTCAGTAAAATGTATAGAGAAAAAAGGAACCAAGAAAAAAATCAATTGAGCAAATGAAGGAAAGATACATGAAACAACTCCTATTGGAATAATTCCTCTCAAGCACAAGTCAGCTCAAATTAAAGCAGCGGAGGGTATCGCTCAGATAAATTTTCAAGCGTTCAAAAAATCCGACTACAGAGGGTTTCCAACCCGCAATCTTCTTCATGCTAGAGGGAATCGTTAACCACTCGGCTATCAGGGCCTTGAAATATCATACTTTAGAATCAGTTTTGTTTTACCAACAAATTTAATTTATGAAAGAGATCAAATTTGGTCACGTAGAAACAATAGGGGTGAAAAGGTGATCCAAGAACTGAAAATAATTGTTTTCGAACAAAAGAGCAAAAGACAGTCGAGCAAAACTTTTGAATTAAACAGAAAAGCGTTTACAACGAGAAATTTGTGAGAAGTAAAATTTGACAGAAGAAAAAATGGAAAAATTGACAAAAAGACGATAAAAAACAAGAAAGAGGGCAAGAGAGAAAGAATGACAGAAAGAAAGAAAGAAGGAAAGAAAAAAAAAAGAATAAAAAATGAAGGAAAGACCACAGAAATAAGAAAAAAGCAGAAAGAAGATATATTGAGAGGAAAACGAAAAACAGAAAAACAAAAACAACGAAAACAGAAAAGTCAAGACAAAGGCAGAAGCGATCACATGGAAAATCGAGGTTTTTCCATTTTGAAAATTTTTTGAACCTCACTTTTTCTTTGTTCAGATATATATAATTTGCATCACCAAATAGGAGCGCCTGATTTTTGTAATTTTTGGTCAATTTGCTTAGATTGGCCTTCTCGGTTGTTGACTTTCGCTTGCACCTGAGTATTTTTGGTCATTGAACTCTTCCGAATCAGATTTTCGGACATTGACTTCTGCTTATGACTCCGCTTAACTATGCTTGTTCTATATGTCTCTTAAACATGCCACTCCAAGCTCTCAAATATGCAGCCCTATAAACTGTCACTCAATTAAAATATAAGATTTTTAGCGGTGAATTTTTGTAGGATTTGCGATTCTTAGCGTTGAGCTCTTTTTTTTACCGCATTCACAGCATTCAACGTTAAAAGTCGCAATTCTTACATCTTTCCACTGCATTCACGGCAAATCTTACATTTTTTTTGCAATTTTTAGCGTTGAAACCTCGAAACGTATGTCTTCATAAAGGTGCAAACAAAAAAGATGAACAACAAAACCCGATCTCAAATGTTCCTTCCCGTGTATGATTGCAAAATGGAGTACACATACTCCTACTGGTTAAAATATACACATCTTAAACTAGCCAATTCCACTCATTTAACATAAAGCAGTGGACTTCACAGTACGTGATCAAAAGTAAATTTTTTGGGTAGAAGGGGAATAGTTAAACTGTAAAATCTTGCAGCACTTTTGAGAGACAAAATTATATTTCCTTAGGCTCTGTGAAATTTTTCTTGGAAGACATAACTGAACTTTTGAAGTTCTCTCGTGTTAACATTGATACGTTTTTATCAAAACTTGAAATTAACCTGAATACTAGAATACAATCTTATTACCAATATCAAGATCAACTTCAAGATCGTACAAGAGTTTACTTAATCAGATGCACTCCAACACAGCCTTGCGAGTCACAAAAAAAAATTCCGAAAAAAAATATGGAAAAAAGAAGAGCCTAGTTTTCTCAGAAGTGTTTGGTTATTACCCTGATGACAAAGTTCCAATATGGCAAAATTACCAAAGCCACCATACACCCTTTTTTAATAAACTTTTGGTCCAAGCGACCGAATACAGATCTGCCAGCGATATAACAAGCTTGCGTTGAACAAAAAAGATTGAAGCACCTGAGCTAAAACCTTATGTATAATTCCACGTTGAGAATTTTATCAGTTAAACAAAGGATGAATAAATATTACAATAAAGATTTTTGCTTCGAAATGAAACATCAAAAGTATAAAATGTTGATGGATAAACGGGCATTACAAAAAATAATTATACTAATTACTTTTTTATTGCGTTTTTTGAAAGAGAGTGAAAATTGGTAGTGACACATTGAATTTCACTAAACTATAGTTCTTAAATGCTCCCGGACAAAGTTTGAAGAAATTATTGTAAACGTGTGCGCATTTTTATGTAAAATGTCTGCTTGTCGCTTTTGCGTTTCTTTCACGATTTTTTTTTACTTCTGAGGTGACTTTTTCACGCTTCACTACTTCAATTTTCTCAGTGATCCCAAGAGCTTTCTTTGTTTGTTGCAAATATAAAAACTATAGTTGGCGGTTGAGTATGGAAATTGTTTTTCATAGAAACAAATATGCAGTTATGTTTACATGAGATGGATAAAAGTTTCTTAGAGAGCTTGTCAAAAATTCCAGACCTCTCTGGATTAGGTTTTTGTCTTAGTGACTTATCCTACTAATAATTTGATGAAAAATTGCTCTTTTTGATGTTCAAAAAAGTTAAATGCAGGTAGTTAGATTCCAGTTGACCTATTGAATGTTGTTTGTTGATGATTAGTTATAAGAAAGGTGTAACAAGCTGATCTGTAGTCGAGAAGGACGCGAGTAGACAGTACTTTCCACTGGAGTATGATATCTGTACATGATTCTAATTTCAAACGATGATAACACGCTTTCACTGCCCAGTCAACTATTAGGGTCAGTAGTGCCCAATGGTACGGCTTAATACTGCAACAGGCAAATCATTAGAGAAATAGTCATAACATGAAATATCATTTCTGATAGGCAGAATGTGTTTTATGCATTTAATACTGCTTAATACTCCAAAATTAATGCTGTGATAGCTTTTACTTCAAGTCCTAAAGCCAATAACGCTCGGTTTGGCCCGGGAGGCAGGAAGAACAGAAGAATTTGCATTTTTCTAAGTAAACGTCATACAATTGACCACCTGGAGATATTGAAATTGAACTCATTCAGGTGAAGCAAATATGAAGTGATAGAATTTAAGCGGAAGTCATTCTATTTCTGCCCTGAATTAAAGCTTGCATAGTTTTATCATTGATGGCTTTAAAACTTTTCTGATTTTCAAGAGAAAGGTTTAAAAAAGGGTACACAGTACCCATATAACAAATTTTCTTACTGCTGACCAATGATAGATACCACTCCTTCATCAATACTTAATTCAGTCACTGACTCGGCGGAGTTGACACAAATTTCAATTTGCCATTGCCAGCCTGGTTCCAATTCCGATTAATTCTGTTTTCAAAAATATCATACCGAATTTTGAGTTCACGATTACTAAATTCTCATCATACTCTTCTCATGTATCGATAAATTCTGTGTCAATCGCCTTATTTTTGTAAAAAAAAATGTGTAAATCTTCAATGGTTTTAAGTAGCCTATCACAAAATTATCGAGATTTTATACTTTGGGTTCAACTGTTCCTTTTTTTGCTTCAAATTATGCGACAGAAAGTCCTGGCACTCGTGTTCAATTCCAAATTTGCGCTGAAGACACTTTTTCGAAGCAATGTTTCTTGCCGTAAGTAAACCAAATTGTTTTTAGCCTTTCACATCAATTTCGGCTTTTATGCTCAGACTTTCTACATCCGTTTTGTTAAGTTTCCAGACCTTTTTTGAACGCACGAACCCCCCCCCCCCCCCCTCACCCCGTGTCTTTGGCCTCGACCTACTTGATTTCGGTCTGGGACCTCGATAACCTGGGAAGCCAGTTACAAATTCTCAGGCATGGAAACTAATCTCACAAATGTTTACGTTTAAAAAATCGCTGTTTATTTTTTCTTCAACCTACAATCTATTTTTTGTTGTCAAAAGCGAAACATTTCTCTGTAAATGAAGTTTACAGGGGTAAATGCAGTACTAGACAGGGGTAAATCCAGTTTCAAATCACTTCTAGTCCATTTCTTGCGGGTAGTCAGACTTGAGGCAAAGTTCATTGCAGAGCCATCATTTGAGTTGGCAGAGTAACCGAACTCCTGATCCTAAGGATCACAATGCTTTGATAATATATCTGGGACAACGTGACTTAAACCATTTTTTATGCTCCAATCGACCGAAGTTTTGCAGAAAATGATTTTTAATTTGTTTTGGAAAAATTGCGGTACATTGCAGCGTAGAGTTATAACCGAAGTTGAAATTCAATTTTTGGGACCCGTGGGAAATCGAAGAGGAGAGATGAGTTTCTATGACTTTTTCGAGCATTTATTTTTTATTTTTAGCAGTTCAACAAATGCCTAATTTGTAAATGATGCAGATTAAAAATTTTTTATGGAGAGTTTAATTATTTTTGTATTTAGATGAAAAATCGCTTTTGTTTCGGTATTTCCGATGCGGAATTTTGTAACTTTACTTTTCCAGTCAATCTCTGTTACGGCTGCTCTCCTATCAAAGTCAAGGAAAACTTTACACCGCCCAGTTCGTTTCAGCGGTTTCAAATCTGTCCGGATATTGTGTTTTTGGAGTTAACTTTTGTGAACTGTATTATCCACTATGCTGTAGCTTACCGTTGCATAACTTTTTACTCAATTACTCTTAATAACTAAGTGCTCAGTTTGCTGTATAAAAAGTGGCATTGCTTCAACTAAGCGAGATTCCAAAATTTCAAATAACCAATTATCCTCAAATTAGAGGTTTTTCAATGATATCTCCTAAAATACAAATGCTAGTGAGATAAAATTTAACAGCGTTATAATCGTTGGGTAGGCCGATTGGCTGATCTAGAAATAAACAATGCTCGGTAAACTGGGTGGCCATTTGGTATTCTATACCCAATCTTAGTACATGGGCAAAAATTTCAATGTAGAATAACTCGCTAAATAAAGATTCAAAAGTGAATAAACTTGGCAGTGCACAACACTGCCCTACAAGTAATCAAGCGAAAAAGAAATGAATTGTATTGGTTAAATGATCTTCGAGAGATAACAAAGCAATTTTTTACCTCATATTTGCATATTCTGAGTTAATTTAATGAACAACATTTGTTTCTCAATTGGCCTCAATAGCAGCAAATTTAAAACTAGGCTAGGATTTAGTAAAGCCGGTAAAAACAACTAATTATGTCTTTTCCGTAAAGTTTTTTTAACTTAGGGACTTTTTTCCTCAAAAACAAAACTTCGAGAATATCAAAGATAATTCTCTTTTCAACAAGTCCAAGTTAAGTTAAAACTGTACAATCAATTATATGATCCACAGAATCAAAACACGATAACAAATAATTTACCGCTCAAGAAAGTGTGCTTCAATACGCACTGTGTGTCAGTTTAATATAACCAAAATTGCAAACTTCTTTTTGTAGGTTTTCAAGCTCAATTTATACTGCCGTAGCATCTCTGATTGCTTGTAGATCACTATGTCGGAATACTATCTGAATACAGTAAGTTTGGGGTTCGGGATACCTTATTCGGTGCCCTGCACTCTCTGAATTTGCAAAATTCATCGAATCTGGCATACCAAGTTGGTTATCTCTTACTCTGTTTGAGCTAATTTCCTGTAATTGTGTACACTTGAATAATTGCAAAAAAAGTAGTTTAAGTTTGAGTTTCAGTTTAACTTAATGTATAGCGATTGCATTCTAAAAATTGTGGGGAATTTAAATCTTGAACAAAGTGAACGAATCCTTATGGCTTCGATAAAATGTAGCATTAATTTTCGGTGATCAAGCTATTCTATCTTTAATGATTGAAATGGCCTTGAAGCGCTGTTCAATTTGGTTGTTGAGTTATTAGGCTCAGCTGCCAGATCGCTGGACCTGTTTTTCATTGCAAAAGTATCTTTTCCAGGTAGTACTGGGGCGAGCTTCACTGCTGGTCTCTTGTAAACTTCACACCGTAGGAACCTCCGATGGTCTCCGTAACTCGACTAAGATCATAATATCCACGGTTATCGCTATCTCCGAACAACCAAACGAGATCGTCGTTTTCAAGGAATTCGTTCTTGTAGATCACCATTTTTGCCGGTTATTCAGTGGTGGCAGATATTCTTTACAAAATCTGACCATATGGGATTTGCATACCCTTGAATTTGTCGGCAGAACTTTTGATGATCCACAAATTTTTCTGTGCATGGTAAGTAGGTTAAGCAAACCTTCTTGTTGCCATGCAAAAAGTGATTGGGGATGAAGGTTTCTAAGTCGTTAACATCTGACATGACTGGAGACAACGGTCTTGCGCTCAACATCTGCACTACAATACTCATCGTTATTGAAAGAACCTCCTCGGTGAATCATCTGTTCCCCAATACTGTATACATTGCTTTCTTGCAACTTCTGACCAACCGTTCCCATGCTCCTCCAAAGCGAGTTGCTGCGGTTGGGTTGAACTTCCATATGATTCCTCCTTGAATTAGACGTTCATCGATCTCTTCTATGTTCCATTCTGCAATGTACTTTGCAAACTCTCTTTCAGCTTCAACAAAAAATTTGTCCTGTTGCCTTTGATGATCGGACCCGGTTGGCTTCTTCGGCAATGAATCGCATGGTTGCATTGAGACAACTCTCTGTGTCCAAATTGGGTACAACTTCTATATGCACCGCTCTCATAGTTAGAAATGTGAAAAGACAACATCATCGGTTCTTGCTCCTCTGCTCAAAAATCAAAGGCAAAGCACCAAAGTAGTCAACTCCAACATTTGTAACGGCTGTTGAAGCATCTAACCGCTCTTCGGCTAGATCGGCCATTACTGGTGCTATCGTTTGAGCTCAGCCTTTTCTGCAGTTGACGTACTTGTTTTTGATTAACCTTAAGGCATTTCGTATGCCTAGGATTCCCATCTTTTGCTGAAAAATGTTTCTTTCGCGCTCAGTGCCCTCGTTTTGATTGCCATTGAGCTCGTTTCGCAAGAATAATTGAAACGCTTGATGTTTACAATATAATAATATCGGATGCTTTGCATTGAAGTCCAATTGATTTTTGCCTATTCTGCCTTCGGCCCAAATAAGTCTTCATCTAGGAAGACTGAAAATTGTAGGATTTTGCTGCCTTATGGAATTTTATTTTCTGCTTTTGGAGATTTCATCTCTTCACCAAACTTTTCTCGCTGTAGTAACTTGAAGATGATTGTCTTTGCTTTTTCTCTTTCTTCAAGGCTGACTACAAGTTTTGCTGGTTTTTATTCGATCAATGCTCGCTGTACTAGTCTGTTAAAGTTACTGAATCGTTCCCATTGAATAGCAGCTCTCTTTTCTTCAGCCTGTATCATAAAGACTGATGAGGGTATAATCTCTTGATCTGATGCAAAGATTAGGGTTGCTCCGGCCATTTCTTCTCTGGTCGCTTCAACCAGGCTGGCCGAGGGATTCACTCACTTCTCTTAACATCCTCAATATTGATTGCTCTAGTGCCCATGTCCGCTGCATTTTTGATACGACTCACATGTTTCCACTGTGAAACATTAGTTCTAACCAGTATCTCAGCTACTCGTTTGGCGAGAAAATTACTTGTTGTTTACGATGGAAACTGTGTACCCACTGCAATACTGTAGTTGAGTCTGACCAAAAGCTACAACAATTTATCTTCATTTCGTGTTCCTTAACTATGTGTTCCTTCAACCTCACTGACGTGACTGCCGCTTGCAATTCCAATCGTGCTATTGAAAGACGCCCCTTTGGTGACACTCTGCGTTTTGCTATGACAAATTTTAAGTCAGCTGAGTATTCTTTTGGTAATGAAGGTAGATTGGCCACTGCACACATCGTGTCTTCAGATGCGTCAGCAAACACATGAAGTTCTGTTTTATCCCTGTCTCTGTTGAAGTATCTTCTATCAATGCTCGTTTCAGCTACAATTGGAAGTTATTCTTTCCATCTCAGGAGTTTCTCTTCTTCACCAGGCTTCAAATCGTTGTCTCAATGTTGTCCAGTCCTAATCCAGATGCTTTTTAGAAGTGGTCTCATATAGACACTAAACAACTCGAACAATCCGATCGGTTTGAATACAGACGAGTCCAGTGACAGAATTTTCCTCCGGCTAATGTGTGCTTCAAATTCTTTGTTTGTACCTCTACAAAATTAAAGACTATCATTAGTAAGAGCCAATGATAGTCTTAGCACTGAAGATCCTTCTGTATTGGGATCCACTTCGACTTGTTTCAAGTTGCTGATTGACATCTAATCTTCCGGTATTGCTTCAATAACTGCATCGTTGTTGCTTATCCACTTCTTGAGTTCAAATCCTTGTTTTGGGAAAAAAGGTTGTAGTTGATTGAAGACATCAATTGCTTCTTCAGGGATTTTTACCGACTTGATGAAATCGTCCATGTAGAAGTTGTTTTGTATTGCTTTCGCTGCAAATGAATACTCTTCTTCGTTGTCAAGTCCCACTCGCTTGAGAGCTTTGTTTGCAAAAGTTGCAGAGAAATCATAGCTCCAAGAACATACCGCTGATTTTCATATATTTCAACAGCTTTGTTAGTCTGGAAACCCGACAAGTGCAAACCATTGTTTGGGAACTTGCACTTATGAAAACATCGACTCGATGTCAGCTGTCAGGGCTCTTGGTCCTTCACCGAGTCTGAATTTTCTTCCAATAAAACCATATAGCAGATCAGGTCCTGCTAGTGGATTGTCATATAGGCAAACTTCTGTGTACCCTGATGCAACATTGCATGCACGTCTTAATTTACCACGCTTCTTCGAGTTTAGCAATGGATGGTGTGACAAACACCAGTCTTTCCCGAAGGAGCGTTTTGGGTCCCTTTGGTATATTTGCTCCAGTGAGTATAGCTGTCTCAAGGCTGATCTGTTGTTGTTCGGTAGGTTTGGCTCTGGCTCATTCCACAGCCTTCCCACTTCGCACCGCTCGCCTGTGAACTTTGTAGTACGCTCTAGCATCTTTTGTGCCTGCAGTTTATTATTTGACTGAATGCCAACGTTGTTTTTGGAAGCGGAAGTTTCTACGTCCTACCAAGTTTGGATATTCTCAGCCACTTTCACATCATCTGTGAATGTGAAATGACAAACATTTCGTCTTCTTTTGCCCGTCATTTTTCCTTTGGCTACTCATCCCAAGTCTGTTATAACCGGAAAAGGTTCACTTCGTGTTCTTATCTTGTAGTCCAAGGGGCGTTGTTGCTCGTAAGCATCCTGGCAAAGGATGATGCCAACTTCCATAAAGTTGAAGCCTTTGTTGGGTAGAACTCTCAAGTGATTGAATCTTTGCTTCAACATGTTTTAATTGTAGTTTGTGTTTTCCAAGGAGATGGACGGGTGTGTAAATGCTTCTTTGAATGTAATCCTTTCTCTTTTACAATTTGATTGATGAATGAAACCGTTGCTCCACTTTTGATGAAAGCATATGTGTTCAGCCTATTGTCACCGCTTTGTATTCAGACAGCAACTTTCTGAAGAAAGCTTGTAACTTCGTTACTCTGGTTGATTGTTGCTGCGCATACGTTAACTATGTTATTGCCTTCGTCTGTTTGGTGTTCTGAAACTAGCAATCAGTTGTGCCTCTTGATGCATCCATTGATGCCGCACGCATTGATTTTACAATCTTTGAATGCATGTCCCTTGCCAAGATACAAGTAACATAAATGTCGCTTCTTCACTGCTTCGAACTGATCCTTCGCACTCAGGTTCTGGAATGTTCAGCAACTGCAATTTTTTCATGAGTGTCATCAGCTAGTGGACAGAAATCACTTTGCCTTTGCTTGCTTTCTTTCACGTTGGAGCAAGCACTGTAGTTCAATGGTTTCGAGAACCGCTTGTCTCTATTTCTTCTTTTTCGGTTTTCTTCTCTTCGCTCTCCCTTTAAAGCTGAAAACCCTTCGTGCACGAATGTTATCCTAGATAGCCGTTTTTTCAAACATAATCAGATCTGCCCAGTCTTCATCTTTATCATCAACATAGAGCCATCACTTTTTTTTGAGAACTTGAGGTAGTTTATCTACTGCTATATAGAGTGGCGTGCTTGATTGCAGATCACCAATCTGCTTGTACTCTTTGAGCACATTCAAAAAGTTCGAAACAATAACTGAGAAACTGATCAGATCTGTTGTGTGGTGAAATTTCACCTGACTAAGCTTGCGACGACTCTCCAGCTGTGCAACAATGATAACACTAGGCCTTCCAAACTTCCTCTCCAGAATGCTCCATTGAGCAGTATAGAATAGCTCATTCCAGAGATTGGTGACCTTGTCTTGCCTGTCAGTAGAGTCTTCAAATGGCTCATCTTCTCTGAATCTGGTATCGGTCGTTGATCTACTGTAGCACTGAACATGCTTAACCAATCCGGCCATTCGAGGGGGTTTCCGTCGAAGTTGTTTAATTTCAGCTTCAGTAGATTACTGCTACTTGAATAGCCATTAATGTATCGTAAACAAGCTCTGGAGGAAGTGTCTCTATTTTCAACACTTGAGGAACGGTCTCGGGAACTGCGATATCGTGACAAATGACCATGCTTGTTCATTTCAGGGGTTAATTCAACACGAGCTGCTGATCGATGTGGTGTTAGAAGGTGGTCAATTCTACTGGCACAGTCTGAGACATCTCTCTCTTTTGGGCTCCAAATGAAGAATAACTTGTCTCGAGCACTGGTTGATTGGGAACGATCATCATCATTCTGTAATGCTGTACTCTTCACTTTGTGCTCTAGCTCACGTTCTTTCTCCAGTAGTTGCTGCTTGGTTTCCAGTTCTCTCATTTGCATTTCCAGCTCTTGCCTGCTCCACTCGAACCGTGTTTGTCTAGTCTCTTCTTGCGTTTGAAATTGATATCGAATTTTTTCATCCTTTCCTCGCGCCTTTGGTTTGCTGAATACGTTTCCGAAACATTCTGCGACTCTTGGCTGCTTGATGTTGCTCCACTCTGTATGATCAACTTCGTTCTCCGTTGGGCAGTTGACGTTAATCTCGAAGTCGTTCACAGCTTGAGTTGCCTTGCTTTCCTCTGCATTTTTTGTTCGTTGCGTGCCTTTGCTTACGCATGCAAGCCAATGATAGCTCGAACTTGGCTTGCAATTCTAAGCCTCTTTCAGATGTTCTTCTAACAAAGTTTGCTTGGCAGTGCACAACCTTTTTTGACACTACAGTTTCTTGGGTATTTCTTCCTCTAGAAAGGTACCAGTTTTTGGGTAGAGGACCTTTAATTTGTTGGGTCGATCTGAATCTTCTTTTTTGTAGCCAATCCCTTTTTTAATGTTAACTTCTTTCACTAAAACTTGGAACTTCTTGCCGTACCTTTGAGATGTTCACTGAAGCTCCTCCCTACTGTGCTTGGATTTGGTTATTTTTCGCTTTGGCATTGCTTGTTCCTTTTAAACGAGGTTAATTCTTCAACGTCTTTTGTGAATGCACTCTTACTTTTCGCTCTGCCTCACTGGCCTTGCGCTGTTGATTTGTTTGATTCCCTTGGGAGGGGGGTGAGGTGCCTTCGGCACTCTCTTCATCAAAATGGAGAGCAGTTTGCCTTCCACTGTCCAGTTCGGCGGACCAAATGTAACGGCTGCTCTCCTGTCAAAGTCAAGGAAAACTTTGTACCGCCCAGTTCTTTTCAGCGGTTTCAAATTTGTCCGGATATTGTGTTTTTGCAGTTAACTTTTGTGAACTGTACTATGCGCAACGATGTACCTTACCGTTGTTTGATGCTCACTGATTCTTGATAAATAATTGCTCAGCTTTGCTGTATAACAAATGACTTTGCTTCAACAAAGCGAGAATCCAAAATTTCAAATTCAATTAGTCTCGAATTACAGTTTTTTCAATTGTATCTCCTTAACCACAAATGCTATTGAGATAAAAATTAAAGGGGTTAAGAAAGTTATGTAGTCCCGTTTTCTGATGTAAAAAGAAACAAGGTTTGGTAAACTGTATTTGTGCGTGGCCCTTTAGTATTTTATACTCGATTTTTATACATGTGCGAAAAATTCAATGTTGAATAACTCTGTAGGTAAAGATGCAAAAAAGTGAGAAAACTTGGCAGTGCAAAAAACTGTCTTTCAAGTAATCAAGCGAAAAAAATGAACTGTATTGGTTAAATGATCTTCTAGAAAAAAGAAAGCAATTTTTTACCGCAGATTTGGATACTCTGAGTTAATTTAATGAACAACTTTTGTATCTCAATTGGCCTCAATTGCAGCAATGTTAAAACTATGCAAGGTTTCAGTAAAGCCGGTAAAAACAACTAATTATATCTTTTCCATAAATTTTTTCTTACTTGAGAACTTTGTTCCTTAGAAAGAAAGTTTCGAGAATTTTAAAGTTATCTCTTTTCAACACGTCCAAATTAGCCCAGTTAGGTTAAAACTGTAAAATCAATTATATGATCCTTAGAAACAAGACAAAAAAACATAAAATTTACCGCTCCAGAAAGTGTGCCTCAGTACGCACTGTATGTCAGTTTAATATAACCAAAATAGCATATTTCTCTGATTTTTTGTAGGTTTACAAGTTCTATTTATTTTACCGCACATGTCAAATTAGCATCTTTGATTGGCTGTATATCTCTATTATGTCGCAAAATTCTATAAGTACACTGAGATTTAAGTTCAGGATACTTTATTCGGTGCCCTGCACTCTCTGAATTGGTAAGAAAATTGCAAAATTCATCGAATCTGGTATACCAAGTTGGGTATCTCTCACTCCGTTTGAGCAATATCCGTGTGATAGTGAACATGTGAGTATGTGGAAATAATAAAGCTTAAATTTTGGTTTGATTTAATGTATGGCGATTGCGTCCTAATTATAGTGGCTATACATAAATGATGAACAAAGTGAACAAATCCGTGTGGCCTCGATAGAAAGTAGCATTAAATTTCGCTTCTTAAAATATTTTATCTTGAATGCTTGAAATGGCCTTGAAGCGTTGTTCAATTTCGTTGTTGAGTTACTAAGTTCAGCTGCCAGATCGATGGCCCTGTTCTTTGTTGCGAAGACATCTTTTCCAGATAGTACTGGGGCGAGCTTCACTACTGGTCTCTTGTAAACATCGTCGTTCTTCGAAATTTCGCTGATCGAATCACACAGTCAGACCCTCCGATGGTCTTCGTAACTCGATCTAGATTATGATATCCACGCTTTTTGCTATCTTCGATCAACCAAACGAGATCATCTTTTTTAAGGGTTTCGTTCGCGTAGATCACCATTTTGCCGGTGATTCAGTGTTGGCAGATATTTTTTACGAAATCTGTCCATATGAGACTTGCCTATCCTTGAGCTTGACGGAAGAGCTTTCGATGATCCACAAAATCTTCTGCGCATGATAGATAGGTTAAGCAAACGTTCTTGTTGCCAAACAAGATGTGATTGGGGGTAAAGGCTTCTAAGTCGTTAACATCTGACTTGACTGGAGTCAACGGTTTTGCGTTCAAAATCTGCACTACATTACACATCGTTGTTGAGGGAACCTCCTCGGTGAATGATTTGTTCCCCATCACTTTATACTTTACTTTCTTGCAACTTCTGACCTACCGTTCACATAGTCCTCGAAAGTGAGGCGCTGCGGGTGAAATGAACTTCCATATAATTCCTCGGTAAATTAGATGTTCTTCGATTCGTTCTTTGTTCCATTCTGCAGCGTACTCTGCAAACTCTATTTGAGCTGAAACTAAATTTTTCCCGATGTCGCTGATTATCGTATTCGGTTGGCCTCTTCGCGCAATGAATCGCATGATAAATATAAATGTTGAACAAAGTGAGCGAATCCGAGTCGCTTCGATAGAATATAGCAATAAACTTCGCTTGTCATGCTCATCTAGCTTTAGGGTTTGAAATGGCCTCAAAACGCTATTCAATATAGACGTTCAGTTAGTAAGTTCAACCGTCACACTCTTAAAAGTATTATTTGTTGCATTGAGAGTTCACGACCTACATTAGTTGTTCACGACCTTTATTCTCTGAATATTATTATCTCTTTTAAATAAAAATGCTAATTTTCAACTGTGTATGTGACTGTAGATATAAGGGCAATAATATGTTCGGAGATTTTTCTGTCCATGTCCGTCATGCTTTCGTCCTTCAATCGTCTTGGGTCTCAAACTTCAACATTAAGTCGCTAACTTTGAGATCTTTTGCTTTTCGTGAACAACAGCGACATTAATTCGTCGAGAATTTTCGTTTGACATATCACAAAAACAATGCTTTAGCCTTGAACAGAAGTTACAAAAACATGAAACTTCACACTTATATTGGTGGGTAGGGCAACCATTGGCCTCGTTTTTATCGTTCATTTAACCTTAAAATTTTTCTTTCAGTTTAAATTTCTGTTTAAATTGTAAATTTTCCTATTGTAGTTTTAATCCAATCTTTGTTTTGTCAAGGGCATTTCCGTTATTAATTATACCCATCAAGTTTGTTTTTCACTTTGGTTGAATCGACATAGTGTTTATTCTCGCAATTATTAACTGGGGAAAACAGTGAGAGCGTGGCCAATTAATGTGACGAGGGGTGAGAAAAAAAATGACAACTTCTGGTCTCTGCTGTCAAGATGTGATCAAAAATAGGCTTCACTGATAATTTTGATGGACAATTTGAAACTTAAGGCAAATTTTAACTTCATTCACTTACTGTCGCCACTCTCCACGCACGCTTATAACCGTCATACTAAAACAAGGTTGTAAATAGGAGAGCCAGTCTCTTGTAAGTTTAATAGAGCAACAAGCATTTTTGCAACGCATTGATGATCTTCCCTCTGCAATTTTCCATCACTACATCCTCCTATAACGTCCCGATTAACTTACTTAATAAAATATGCAGAACAAAAAAAAACAATAAAAAAACTTTAAAAACCTCTAAAAAAGGATCAGCTCTCAATGGACATTTTTTCGGATTTTCAGATTATTTTGTCAATAGGGTTGGTCGAAACAGTTCATTATCTAAGCGAACTAAAAAAAAACAAAAAATGTTGCTCAAGTAATTGCTATCTCAGATTTTTTCTTACATTTTTTTCCGGCTTTCGTGATGAGAAAAAAAGCTCTTGTCGGCTGAATGACAACATCGTTTAGTTCGGACAATGTTCTAAATTAGGATGTTCTTTGTGAGAATCTTGGGTTTGTTTTAATTACAACGATGTTCGCAAACAGCACTTAATATGCTGTTCATCGCGAGAAATTTAAACTTCGTAAAAACGACATACTTATTTTTAAAGCCTTTGAAAACGTGCTTTGAAAACGTGCCTTTTTAACGTGCTTTTGTAGTGTCAGCGTTGCTCTTCTCGGTTAATTGCAGATAATTTTACTGCTCTTTTGTGGGTACCTTCCCGGGTCGAGACCGAATGGTTAACTTGTAAGAACTTGCAAGTTTCTTGTAGTAAAAGATGGTTATCTTGTAAGATTTTGCAAGTTTACTGCAAAAGAGGGTTAACTTGTAAGAACTTGCAAGTCGAATGGTTAACTTGTAAGAACTTGTAAGTAGAATGGTTAACTTGTAAGAACTTGCAAGGCGAATGGCTAACTTGTAAGTTTCTTGCAAGTTCGTTCCGGTCGAGCACAACTCTTATTGGTTAATTCAATATAAAATTCCGTCATTTACCGTAGAAAGCGCGTGGGAGCTAGTTGCTCAGTTTGGATAAAATAATAATATTCGACCTAAGTAGACAAAATGGTTACTTTACGAATTTTATCAATTCAAGAGAGTTCCTTTTGCAATTCTATTAAAAAACTGTAGATCTCAATTAGCTTCATCTCGTTCTCAAAAATGTTCCCGAAAAATTGACTTTGATTGAATTTTCAAATTCATATGTCAGTATTTTCTCAAAATAATTTAGTGGCCCTTCATTTTTATACCTTTTTTATAATTTAGTTCACACTTTTCCAGATTCAATTTTTTTCAAGCATCCATTTACATTCATGTCTTGCAACATTTTATTTACGGTTTCGGGCATATGTGTGTATGTATGTATGTGTGTGTGTGTGCGTGTGCGTGTGTATGTGTGTATGTTTGTGTGTGTGTGTGTGTGAGAGAGAGAGCTTGTATGTGTGTGTGCGCGGGTGTGTGTGCGTGCGTGGTGTGTGTGCGTGGGGGTGTGTGTGTGTGTGCGAATGGCTAACTTGTAAGTAACTTGTAAGTCGAATGGTTAACTTGTAAGAGCCTTGTAAGTCGAATGGTTAACTTGTAAGAACTTGCAAGTCGAAGGGTTAACTTGTAAGAACTTGCAAGTTTTTGGAAGAAAAACTTGCAAGGCGATGCATCGCCTTGTAAGTTTCTGCCAGAAACTTGCAAGCTCTTACAAGATAACCATTCGGCCTCGACCCGGGTTTTCTGTCATTCGAAGTCAGAGACATTCTTATCAGTTGTTTCTTCACCCATGATTCTCAACTCATATACGATATTAAAACAATGCATTGAAAGGGATCAGTTTGAAACTAACAATTTCATATCACTGTCTTGTAACGACCAACAATTTCTGTCTCCTCAAGGGCGACATCTCCGAGCCTCCTTGTTTCCTTTAAACAATCAATATATTTAACTTTAATCAGCTGTTTAAATTTATTGAATTCGCATGTTGAATTAGCTGTAGAATTCAAAGATTAAAATTACATTTAGCAGTCTTTTCAATATTAAACTAAACAAATCTGATGCGAAGTTCATCTAATCGGGAGAGAGCACTGAAAATTAAAGAATTCAGGGTCAAACTTTCTGATGCAACCCTGGTCGAGGGTGTACATAAACAATGTAAAATTTGCTACAAATAGCAACTAAAGATTTAGATGATGTAAGATTTGCAGTGAATTTATCTTTGCTATTTTGTCTCTCAGTGCATTAAAAGGTAGAACTTACTTTGTAATGCCCACATATCCTAAATTTCGACCAGGTAATCGGCTGGGGATAAAAACGTACTGCTCGGTAGGGTAACATTAGAAGTTCATCTTCAGTCATTCAGTTATTGATCAACTTACGAATTAGTGAGTTTTTATTGTCCACTATATGGCGGATTTTTTCCGTTTTGCCTCTCTCTCCCAAACTTAATCGAAGCATATTAATTGCCCCCCCCCGGCCCCAAAAGACGCACGTGCCACATTTTTAGAATGATTTACTATGTAATGACACGTACTTTGTAACTTGGGGGTGCATAGGGTACATGGGGGGGGGAGTAAAAGGAAAAAGATCCAAAATGGTAATGAGACACTGTTGATCCTGTTTCGCTAATTTCTTGTGGTGGGGAGAGTACTGGACATCCAACCCAGGCAGTTATACCGTACAAGTCTTGGAATTTCCATACATAAGCTTCGATGTTGATCAGATTCTATATCGTGAGCTGTCCATCTAAATAAAAAAAAGAATCTTTTCCGTTTGTGCCCCCCACCCAGTACGTCTTCCGCACCCCAGTTACAGAGCGAGTGCCATTACATAGTAAATCACTCTGTAAAAATATGGCACGTGCATCTGGGGGAGCAAATAAAATGCACCCAATAAGCTGCACAAACGGAAAAGATTCAAAAGAAACTAATTACACGTTCAGAGCTCCATTTAGCAGAAAATATGCGCGATGTTAAATGTGGAAACAAATGACAATGATGAAAGCTTCAGTTTCTTCCAATCCCAATTTCGGTACCAAAGTTATGCTATAGGAGGGCGCTTTTAATGAGTAAGTCAACGTTTGTGTGTGTGTGTGTGTGTTTTCAAGTTTTCTCTAAACCAAGACAGTTGACTCCAAAACTAAAAAATGCCAAAAATGCTTTAATGAAATGCATCGGTTTGGTATAATACGGCCATCTAATAAACCTTGTTCATCCCTTTTGCATTTGATTCCAGAGAAAAAAATTGGCGATTGGAGACCCTACTGTGACTATCGATCTCTAAATCATGTAACTGTCAGAGATAGTTATTAAATGCTTCAACTTTCAATGGTTGAACTTAGGGCAGGAATATTTTCAGCAAACTTGGCTTGTTCAAAGCATATCATCAGATACCAATTCACTCAGTTGACAGAAAAAACAGCCGTAACTATACCTTTTGGTCTGTGTGAATTTATCAGAATGGCATTCGGTCTGAAAAATGAAAGAAAAACACTTCAACGATTCATTCAAGAACTTTTTCAGATTTTATCAGATGAGTTCGTGTACTCCGACGGGGTATTGGTAGCATCCTCCGATGTTGACTCGCATCTGGAAACACTTGATAGCTTGTTAAGGACATTAAATGAATACGGTTTTCGTGTAAACCTGACTAATTGCAAATGGCTTAACAAAACTTTTGATTTCTTAGAATTTAAAATTTCCTCTGACAGCATTCGACCACTTGCATTAAAGGTGGAAATTTTGATTGATCTAAAAGAACCTAAGAAATACAAAGAGCTCCAAAGAATAATGGAAACGTTTCTTTTTGCCGGAGGCATAATTCGTAATATGCACTAATTATTGAGCTTTTGCAGCATCTTCTTTATTGAAGTCAACCAACACATAAAAACAGAAGAAATAAAGCTAATTTGCTTTTGAATACCAAGAAACAAATTATGACTGGCTTCCTCAGCATTCAAAGTCTCTTAGCGCACTTAAAGAAGGCTTCAGCAAATCAGTACTTCTTCATCATATAGCAGCATTTTTCTCTAGACGCCTAGCACAAGCAGAATGAAACTATAAAACTTTTGACAAAAAATTACCTGCATTTTATGTTGCAACCGTTAATTTTCGTCATCTCACAGAAGAGAGAAAAACTGTGGTTTTTACAATTCACAAGCCTATGGTTTGCACTTTTCGTCAAATAAGCGCTTCTAAAAACCATTGTCCTCGACAAGCCAGACAGCTTTCTTTTAGAGCTGAATACATAGATGAAATTCATCATTTGTCTGGATAGGCACATGTTGTTATCGATTGTTTCTCTCTCGTCCTTCAAATGATACTAAAGAAAAATCTCATATTGTATCCGCCGTCTATATGGACGTTTTTGGTTTACTAGGGATAGCGAAAAGACAAACAAATGATTTTTGTACTCAAATGATAAATGAACACTTGAACGCAGCACAAGATGTTACTATTGGCAATGAGAATTTTCTCCGTGACAAATATTTTGTTTCACAATCTATTTTACCTCCGGATTGTCGATGTTCCCTTTTCAGCCAGTTCCATGACTTATGTCATCCGGATTGGAAAATTACGTGTAAGATTATTTTAGCAAGATTTACATGACCAAAAGCTGGTCAAAATATCAAATTTTGTTGCAAAGAATGTCTTCCGAGCGAACAGAACAAAATTTCAAGACAAACAAAAACCTAAGACATGTCAGATTCAAGACGGCATTACCAGATTCAGTCATATACATCTAGATATTACGGGATCACTTTCAGCACTTACAGATTTTCTTCATAGGTATCTAGTAACATTTACCGACAGAAAGACAAAATGGGTCGAAGCATAACCTGTATTAATTACAGCTGATGTTTTAAGTGATGCCTTTCTAAGTTCCTAATTTTGTAAATCTGGCGTGATTCTATACATAACCACATTCGAATTTTTCTAATGGAAAGTATGCTTAGCAAAAACTATTGGTTTCTGTCGGCTCAGAACAACTGCTAATCATCCTCTAAAAAAAGGTCAGATAGAAAAATTTTTCAGAACACTTTAAGAGGTTTTAAAATCGGCAAAAAGTGATTGGCTAAGAGCCTAGACTATGATTGGCTAAGAGCCTAGCTAAGAGCCTAGACTCTTTGGAATTGAAATTATACCAGACGAAAATGGAATTTCTGCATCAACAGCAACCACTGGTCTTGATGTTCTAATCCCAAAGACCGTAGTCAAAAAACAATTAGAAAAACTGTCTTATAGGTATATTTGCCAGCTACAAAGTCACTTAAACTGTTTAGTTTTTACTTCAGAGAAAAAAAATCAAGTTCTAAGGATAAAACTTTTATTTCGAAAGAATTCTGAAATTTCTCATGTCAGGCTGCGTGTTGCCTCTGTAAAACAGCCATTAGAGGCTTCTATTCTAATCCGCATGAAGTAGTCTCTTTCAAGGATAAATTGAAAGCAGCGCAAATAAAAATGTATGGTTTTATCCAAACTGTTAATATAGAAAGGCTTAAACCGTTCAAATTACCTTTAACCGCCAAAAATAACATCAGCCGAACAATAATGCAAAAGAAAGCCCAACTAAGAGCAATGGTAAAACAAAATTAACTTTTCAAGAAAACTAATGTCTTTGTAATGAGCGATATAATCGAGCAATGCTCAAATGTTGTAACAAACATTGCCTCATTGAATGGTTTCATTTGGACTGTGTCGACTGCCAAACTTGTGCGTATAGAATCTGAGAAATTAGACAGCAGTTGAATAAATTTCCTTAATCTTGACATAATTGCAGCTTTTGCAGCCTTTTTAACATTGTTACTCTGCCCAATTATTTTTTAGTTATTTTTTTACATTTCGTCTCCAGGACTCCCCTTCAATTTGTCAGTTTTAAAAGCTGCTTTTATTTGCAAATATTGTTCGGAAAAGAACAAAATTTTTCCAGACTTCGGCCTACTTCGTTGATAATGACACATAATTTTTTTCTCTTTTTGGACAGAAACTTGGCCTAATTGAGCATTCCTTACTCATTTGTAACAATTAATTGGCATTAAAAGACTTTGGTTATGTTGGGTAATTTCAAGTTATTTCAGCTTATTTTACTTTTGGGCGACATGGACAACCTACTGGGCAATGTGGACTAGTTAATGGGCAATGCAGACAATCTATGGGACAATGTGGGTTTTATTTGGTGGATATTATATGATAAACTGGGCATTTTGCGAATTTTTATGGATATTCTATTATGGCAGTGTTTTGGGTCTCCAACACTCAGGAGGGGGAGATAAGTAGGATACGGTAGCATTTAGAGGTCATGGTATCCATTATAGCCATGTAACAAAAAGTCGAATCGTTCAATATGAAATCGGAAAAGTAAAAGTCATGATTTTTATGCAACCACGTTTTAGCTTCATTTGTTTATTGTTTTTATTGCAGTGTTTTTCTGTATATTCTACCATTACAGTAAGAAAAAGTATATATTTGTTGTTTCAATGGGAAAAGCGTATTTAAACATTAGCTGAGGCTTCCGCAATATATATATATATATATATATATATATGTGTGTGTGTAAGTGAGTGTGTGTGTATGTCTGTAAGTGTGTATATGAGTGTTAATAAGTAACTGTTGTGGGGTGTGTGAATAAGTGTGTGTGCGCACGTTTGTGTGTGTGTGTGTGTTTATATGCGAGGTTGTGTGTATGTGAGTGTGAGTATGCAGTTGTGTTTACCGGAGCTTTTTACTGTAATGCTTTGGTAATTTGTTTAGCAGCCTTGAACTCGCTCACTTACGCGATTACACGCTAATATTTAGTAAGAGCGCACTTGAAAAAACTGCAGGTGATGTACTTTGATTGTCGACCAAATGGGGATGTATTTAAAGCTTTTGATTGCGTTTCAAAAAATTCTGGTGTTTCGGGAGAGCAATGCACGCCTTTGGAGATTTCTTTAATTTTGTTGCTCTCATTTTCTTGGGCCGAAGCATCCATTTTTGTCCTCTGGTATTGTTTTTTTAACCATCTATATTGCAAACTATACAAATTATATACACAACTTGATCAAGATTTCATTAAAAAAATTTATATTTTTAAATTGTTTTCACAGTTTTTTTTTCTCAAACTTACTGAAATAGAGGAGATTCGGCTGAGAGTAGGCAAAAAATGTTCCAACAAACCTTCTCTTTGGTCAATTTTGTTTCTTCGTCTGACAAAGTCTGAAAATAAGCGAAACCTAAAATTGAAAACAAAGAGGCTCTGTAATGTGCGATCGCACATAAGGTTCCGACGTCGCTCATCCACAATTTTGGCATAAGTGTCCACCAAATGAGAAACAGATAGAAAAAAACGAAAGTTCAAGTATTTTTCTTTAAAACCAAATCGGTGTGTGAATGTAAAGATAGCCTCCAAAGCAAATAACTCAGTGGAGTAAAGATTGAGGCATAGATTGATAAGTTATGCCAATATCAAGAAAGCGAGTCAATACGAACAGCAATATCAAACAACAACGTGAAACATTAAATACATCAAAAAATTTGTTCCTTTTGAAAAACAAAACCCAATTACAAAGTCAAAATAGCGTCAGATAAAACTGAAACTAAAGATATAGTTCTCCAGGAAAAAATATGGGATCAACTCATAATAATGCTTAATAACAATAAGAGAATCGAGAAAAATAAGAGTAAAGTTCAGCTTAAAATTAAAAAATACAATTCATTTCAAAGTAATAAAATCATTAGAAACCAAATAAAATACCCCCAAATTATTCCAATTGGCAATGCTTCTATAAAAGGACATTGAGACTTGTCGGCATTCAGATTTATAGGCAGCTACACAAAGAGCAAAAAATAGGCAAAAAACATAAAATCACTTAAACTTGCCAGAAATCGATTTTGAAGTAGTACAGCCATATTTTGGCCCTCAAAATATGTTCGATTGCACCTTCTTCGCACAACGATAATGCAGTATGTATTCTTTCATAATGAGAGCAGGTAACAAGAAGGCAAAAAAATAAAAGGCGAAATTCAGCAACACTTTTGTTGTTTTTCGAAAAAAAAACTTTTTCAATGTCATAAGAGCCATTAATTACAAAGTATAAAAGTTAAATAGATTCGTATATTCGTCCAAAGGAAGCCCTTGAGACCTGCATTTATTCAGAATATATCTTATGGCTACAACAAGAACATCAAGTATGACAAAAAAAATCAAAATTTAATTTACTTTTTTTTGAAAAACAAGTGTCGAAATCATTATGGAATCTCTAAATAAAATTTTTTTTGTGACGCCGATATCTTTTAAAATTTTTCCTTGACACTGATAGGGTCATATTTGACCAAATTGGGATAGATTCTATGCTTTTGACTGTGTTTTAAAACTTTCTGGTTTTTCAGGAGAACAATTCACGCCTTTTGTAGATTTTTTAGCTTTGTTGCTTTCATATTTTTAGGCGAAAGCATCCTTTTTTGCTTCTCTTGTATTGTTTTTTTGTGTCTTTTTTATTCCAATTTATTCACATTATTTACAAAACTTGATCAAAATTTTGCTGACACACAGTGTTTTAGTGGAAGAAAAATGAGAAAAAGATATTTGTTAAATTTTATTATAGTTTTTTTCTGAAATTTACTTAGAAAGAGCACGTTCGACCGAGAGTAGGCATAAAGATTTTCTACAAACGTTCACTTTGGCCAATTTTTCTCTTCGTCTGACAAAATCTGAATATAAGCGAAAGCTAAACCTTAACAAGGAGGCTCGGTAATGTGCGATCGAACATAAGGATCCGACCCCGCTCATCCACAATTTCGGCATAAGTGTCTAGCAAATGAGGAACAGATAGAAAAACCCAAAAATTCAAGTATTTTTCTTTAAAACCAAATCGGTGTGTGAATGTAAAGATAGCCTCCAAAGCAAATAACTCAGTGGAGTGAAGATTGAGGCATAGATTGATGAGATATGCCAATATCAAGAAAGCGAGTCAATACGAACAGCAATATCAAACAACAACGTGAAACATTAATTACATCAAAAATTTTGTTCCTTTTGAAAAACAAAACCTAATTACAAAGTCAAAATAGCGTCAGATAAAACTAAAACTAAAGATATAGTTCACCAGAAAAAAAAATGGGATCAACTCATAATAATGCTTAATAACAATAAGGAAATCGAGCACAAAAAGAGTAAAGTTCAGCTTAAAATTAAAAAATACAATTCATTTCAAAGTAATAAAAATCATTAGAAACCAAATAAAATACCCCAAATTATTACAATTGGCAATGCTTCTATAAAAGGGCATTAAGACTTGTCGGCTTTCAGATTTATAGGTAGCTACAAAAAAATCAAAAAATAGGCAAAAGCATAAAATCACTTAAACTTGCCAGAAATCGATTTTGAAGTAGTAAAGCCATATTTTGGCCCTCCAAATATGTTCGATTGCACCTTCTTCGCACACCGATAATGCAGTATGTATTCTTTTCATAATGAGAGCAGGTAACAAGAAGGCAAAAAAATAAAAGGCAAAATTCAGCAACACTTTTGTTGTTTTTCAAAAAAAAATTTTTTCCAAAGTCATTAGAGCCATTAATTACAGAGTATAAAAGTTAAATAGATTCGTATATTCGTCCAAAGGAAGCCCTTGAGACCTGCATTTATTGAGAATATCTTTTATGGCTACAAAAAGAACATCAAGTATGACAAAAAAATCAAAATTTAATTTACTTTTTTGTGAAAAACAAGTGTCGAAGTCATTATGAAATCTCTAAATAATTTTTTTTTTGTGACGCCGATATCTTTTGAAATTTTTCCTTGACACTGATAGGGTCATATTTGACCAAATTGGGATGGATTTTATGCTTTTGACTGCGTTTTAAAAGTTTCTGGTTTTACAGGAGAACAATTCACGCCTTTTGTAGGTTTTTTAGCTTTGTTGCTTTCATATTTTTAGGCCAAAGCATCCTTTTTTGCTTCTCTTGTATTTTTTTGTCTTTTTTATTCCAAATTATTCAAATTGTTTACAAAACTAGATCAAAATTTTGCTGACACACAGTGTTTTAGTGGAAGAAAATTGAGAAAAGGATATTTGTTAAATTTTATTATAGTTTTTGTCTGAAATTTACTTAGAAAGAGCACGTTCGACCGAGAGTAGGCACAAAGATTTTCTACAAACGTTCACTTTGGCCATTTTTTTTCTTCGTCTGACAAAAGCTGAATATAAGCGAAACCTAAACCTTAACAAGGAGGCACGGTAATGTGCGATCGAACATAAGGTTCCGACCCCGCTCATCCACAATTTTGGCATAAGTGTCTAGCAAATGAGGAACAGATAGAAAAACCCAAAAATTCAAGTATTTTTCTTTAAAACCAAATTGGTGTGTGAATGTAAAGATAGCTTCCAAAGCAAATAACTCAGTGGAGTGAAGATTGAGGCATAGATTGATGAGATATGCCAATATCAAGAAAACCAGTCAATACGAACAGCAAAATCAAACAACAACAGCAAATAATAATTACATCAAAAATTTTGTTCGTTTTGAAAAAGAAAACCTAATTACAAAGTCGAGATAGCGTCAGATAAAATTGAAACTAAAGATATCGTTCGCCACGAAGAATTTGGGCAAAACATTTTCCAACAAACATTCTCTTTGGCCAATTTTGTTTCTTCGTCTGACAAAGTCTGAAAATAAGCAAAACATAAAATTAAAAACAAGGAGGCTCTGTAATGTGCGATCGCACATAAGGTTCCGACGTCGCTCATCCACAATTTTGGCATAAGTGTCCACCAAATGAGGAACAGATAGAAAAACCCCAAAAGTTCAAGTTTTTTTCTTTAAAACCAAATCGGTTTGTGAATGAATAGATAGCCTCCAAAGCAAATAACTCAGTGGAGTAAAAAATGAGGGAAAGTTTAATGAAACATGCCAATATCGAGAAACCGATTCGAGACGAACAGCAACTTTTTTGTAATTCATCAGAAAGATAGGGGATCAGTCCAGAATAAGGCTTGGTAACAATTAGGCAATAGAGAACAAAAAGAGTGAGTTTAAGCTGTTTTTTCTAAGAAAAACAATGAATTTCAACATAATGAAAACCATTCAAATTCAACTAAAAACCCACAGAATTAAAATTGGCATAAGTGTCTAGCAAATGAGGAACAGATAGAAAAACCCAAAAAGTCAAGTATTTTTCTTTAAAACCAAATCGGTGTGTGAATGTAAAGATAGCCTCCAAAGCAAATAACTCAGTGGAGTGAAGATTGAGGCATAGATTGATGAGATATGCCAATATCAAGAAAGCGAGTCAATACGAACAGCAATATCAGACATCAACGTGAAACATTAATTACATCAAAAATTTTGTTCCTTTTGAAAAACAAAACCTAATTACAAAGTCAAAATAGCGTCAGATAAAACTGAAACTAAAAATATAGTTCACCAAGAGAAAAAATGGGATCAACTCATAATAATGCTTAATAACAATAAGAAAATCGAGAATAAAAAGAGAAAAGTTCAGCTTAAAATTAAAAAATACAATTCATTTCAAAGTAATAAAAATCATTAGAAACCAAATAAAATACCCCCAAATTATTATAATAGGCAATGCTTCTGTAAAAGGGCATTAAGACTTGTCGGCTTTCAGATTTATAGACAGCTACAAAAAAAGCAAAAAATAGGCAAAAAACATGAAATCACTTAAACTTGCCAGAAATCGATTTTGAAGTAGTAAAGCCATATTTTGGCCCTCCAAATATGTTCGATTGCACCTTCTTCGCACACCGATAATGCAGTATGTATTCTTTTCATAATGAGAGCAGGTAACAAGAAGGCAAAAAATAAAAGCCGAAATTCAGCAACACTTTGTTGTTTTTGGAAAAAAAAATTTTTCCAAAGTCATAAGAGCCATTAATTACAGAGTATAAAAGTTAAATAGATTCGTATATTCGTCCAAAGGAAGCCCTTGAGACCTGCATTTATTGAGAATATCTCTTATGGCTACAAAAAGAACATCAAGTATGACAAAAAAATCAAAATTTAATACACTTTTTTGTGAAAAACAAGTGTCGAAGTCATTATGAAATCTCTAAATAAATTTTTTTTTGTGACGCCGATATCTTTTAAAATTTTTCCTTGACACTGATAGGGTCATATTTGACCAAATTGGGATGGATTTTATGCTTTTGACTGTGTTTTAAAACTTTCTGGTTTTTCAGGAGAACAATTCACGCCTTTTGTAGATTTTTTAGATTTGTTGCCTGCATATTTTTAGGCCAAAGCATCCTTTTTTGCTTCTCTTGTATTTTTTTTGTCTTTTTTATTCCAAATTATTCAAATTATTTACAAAACTTGATCAAAATTTTGCTGACACACAGTGTTTTAGTGGAACAAACTTGAGAAAAAGATATTTGTTAAATTTTATTATAGTTTTTTTCTGAAATTTACTTAGAAAGAGCACGTTCGACCGAGAGTAGGCACAAAGATTTTCCACAAACGTTCACTTTGGCCAATTTTTTTCTTCGTCTGACGAAATCTGAATATAAGCGAAACCTAAACCTTAACAAGGAGGCACGGTAATGTGCGATCGAACATAAGGTTCCGACCCCGCTCATCCACAATTTTGGCATAAGTGTCTAGCAATTGAGGAACAGATAGAAAAACCCAAAAATTCAAGTATTTTTCTTTAAAACCAAATTGGTGTGTGAATGTAAAGATAGCCTCCAAAGCAAATAACTCAGTGGAGTGAATATTGAGGCGTAGATTGATGAGATATGCCAATATCAAGAAAGCCAGTCAATACGAACAGCAAAATCAAACAACAACAGCAAATAATAATTACATCGAAAATTTTGTTCGTTTTGAAAAAGAAAACCTAATTACAAAGTCGAAGTAGCGTCAGAAAAAATTGAAACTAAAGATATCGTTCGCCAGGAAGAATTTGGGCAAACCATTTTCCAACAAACCTTCTCTTAGTCCAATTTTGTTTCTTCGTCTGACAAATTCTGAAAAAAAAGCGAAACCTAAAATTAAAAACAAGGAGGCTCTGTAATGTGCGATCGCACATAAGGTTCCAACGTCGCTCATCCACAATTTTGGCATAAGTGTCCACCAAATGAGGAACAGATAGAAAAACCCAAAAGTTCAAGTTTTTTTCTTTAAAACCAAATCGGTTTGTGAATGAATAGATAGCCTCCAAAGCAAATAACTCAGTGGAGTAAAAAATGAGGGATAGTTTAATGAAAAATGCCAATATCGAGAAACCGAGTCAAGACGAACGGCAAATTTTTTGTAATTCATCAGAAAGATAGGGGATCAGTCCAGAAAAAGGCTTGGTAACAATTAGGCAATAGAGAACAAAAAGAGTGAATTTAAGCTGTTTTTGCTAAAAAAAAAAACAATTAATTTCAAAATAATGAAAACCATTCGAATTCAACTAAAAACCCACAGAATTAAAATTGGCAATGCTTCAATAAAAAGGCATTAGGACCTGCCGGCATGCAAGTTTTTATGCGGTAACTAATAGAACAACAAGTAGGCAACACTAAAAAAAAAACAATTGAACTTGCCAGAAAACGATTTTGAAGTCGCAAAGCCATATTTTGCGCTCAAAATATGTTCGATTGCATCTTTTTTGCACATCGATAATATAGTATGTGAACTCTCATTAATGAGACTAGGTAACAAAGAGCCAAAAATTGGCAAAATGCAGCAAAGCTTTTGTTTTTTTATCGAAAAAAAATTATTTCCAAAGTTATAAAAACCATTAATTACAATGTGAAAAAAATAAATTGGTTCGTTGATTCGTCCAAAGGAAGCTGTTGAGGCCTGAAATTATCCAGAATATTTCTTACGCCTACAAAAAGAACGTCAAATATGACAAAAAAAAATCCAATTTACTTTTTATGTGAAAAGCAATTGTCGAAGCCAGAAAAGTCATAACGAATTCTCTAAACACACTAGGTTTTGTTACAGCAATATCTTCTAACCCCTTTGCTTGACACCGATAGTGTCATTTTTGACCTGTGATTCGATTATCGACCAAATTGGGATGGTGTTAATGCTTTGATTGTGTTTCAAAAAATTCTGGTATTTCAGGAGAACATTTCACGCCTTTTATAGTTTTTTTTAAATTTGTTGTTTTCAAATTTTTAAGCCAAAGCATCCATTTTTGTCCCCTTTTACTGATTTTTTAATCTTTTACATTGCAAACTATACAATCTGTATACAAAACTTGATCAAAGTTTTGCTGACACAAAAATTTTTGGTAGAATTGTGAAGAAAATTGGGAAAAAATTTTTTATCTGGAAGTTGCTTAAAAAGAGCACGTTCGACCGAGAGTAGGCACAAAGATTGCCAATAAAAGTTCTCTTGGGCCATTTTTGTTTCTTCGTCTAACAAAATCTGAAATAAGCGAAACCTAAACTTAAAAAAGGAGGCTCGGTAATGTGCGATCGCACAGAAGGTTCGGACCCCGCTCATCCACAATTTTGGCATAACTGTCTACCAAATGAGGATCAGATAGAAAAACCCAAAATTTCAAGTTTTTTCTTAAAAAAAATTAGTGTAGGATTGAAAAGATAGCCTACAAAGCAAATAACTCAGCTGAGTAATGAAAGAGGCATAGTTTGATGAGATATGCCAATATCAAGAAACCGAATCCAGACGAACAATAATTTAATTTTTAATTCACCAGAAGAGATAGTCAGTAAGGGATCAGTCCATAATAAGGGTTTGTAACAATTGGTCAATTGAGAACAAAAAGAGTTAAGTTAATCTTATTTAAAAAAGAAACAATTAGTTTCAAAGTAATAGAAAACATTGGAAATCAACCATAAAAAACCATAGGTTGACGATTGGTTATGTTCTTATAGAATGGCATTAAGACATGTCGGCATTCAGGTTTTTATGCAGCTACAAGGAGAGCAAAAAATAGGCAATAAACAAAAAATCAATTAAACTTGCCAGAAATTGACTTTGAAGTGGTAAAGCCATAATTCGGCCCTCGAAACAGGTTCGATTGCACCTTCTTTGCACACCAATAATGTAGTATGTAACTTTTTGTTATTGAGAGCAGTTAACAAGTAGGCAAAAAAGAGTAAGAGGCTAAATTCAGCAATAATTTTTTTTGTTTTAAAAAAAATTATTTCCGAAGAAATAAAAGCCAATAATTTCAAATTGAAAAAACTAAATAGGATCGTTTATCCGCCCTAATGAAGCTATTGAGACGTGCAATTACAAGTGAGTTTCTTGCGGCTACAAAGGAACGTCAAATATGTCAAAAATCAAAATTTAATATAAAATTTTTATAAAAACTAAGTTTCGACGCCAATGAGGTCATAACGAATTCGCAAAAAAAAGTAGTTTTGTGACTCAGTCTTTTATAATACCTCTCCATTACAACCATAGTGTCATATTTGACCTGTAAATAACGAGACTAGGTAAGAAACAGACAATCAAATGAACAAAATTGCGATATTAGAAGGTTTTTTTTATTTGGAAAACAATTTCCATCAGCTATCTACTAATATGAGAATACGTGCTCATTTATACTTCCGTGAAAATCCGATGAAACAAGTCATTATACTTGAATTTTTATCCAACTAAAAAAGATAAACTAAAAAGTGCAGTTAAACACAAAAGTAAAAATCAATTAAATTATTCGAGAATGTGGTGTCGAAGCCGTTAAAATCATAATCGATATCTTTAAGGGTTTTAATATTGACAACTGTGCCCTAATTTGAACGCCAAAAATGTGATAAATGAACTGTCAATTACGTGATAATGTGACAAAACTGCAAAACGTAAAAAATGGGCATAAACAAAAAAAAAAAATATAGTTGTATCAAAGCCAGAAAGCCATAGCTAGAGGACTTAAACCGCAAAAGAGTTTAAATTTTAAATCAAAAGAAAGAAGTAGGAAATTTTCTTTGCTAACACTACGTCACAAGTAGCCTAAATTAAGAAGAAAAAAAGAAGCAAAATTCAATAAGCCATTATTTTATTAAAAATCAAAAATTTTTAAAACTCAAAACGACTATACGCTTTCAAATAAGAAACTAGATGCATTAATATAGAGCTGCTTAGGAAGCCAATTGGACCTTTTAGTTCTAAGCTCTGATTTGAAATGTTCTGTTCTTTAATTAATCTAAAAAAGATCTACTAATATAATTTAAAAAGACCGACTGATCACAATCCGAACTATTTTTGGATTGTAACAATACAAGACTGGTCCAAAACTAACCCTGCCATTAAGAAAACCTATTTTTCGAATCGAGATAATTTCTGTATAGATACAGATAATTTTTTAGTTAAAAAACAAAAACAAATGCTGGGTTTTCTGATAATCAACGAGTAAAGTTAGCAAAAACTGCAAAATTTTAAATACAGAGCACTTTCAACGGAAGTTGAAGTGAAAGTAGCCTTCGTTTGAGTCAACAAAGAATGTATTAGTGGTGTTTGGGTGTGTACTTCCGGCAATTTTAATCAAAGTGGACTAAAGAAGCTTACTTCATTTTTTTAAATGAAAAAGTAAGAATTTTGAAATCCTTAGCTAGAATTTTGACAAAAAAATTTAAAAAAAAATAAATGGAAATAGTCACAATTTTTTTTCTCTAAAAACAAAATCAAAAGCTCTTTTTTGAAAAACTTTTACAATATTGAGCAAAATCGACTAATTTTTTATCAAAAGTTCCAGAAAATATGAATAAAAGCAACGGAATTCACTCTTCATTTCTTAGAAGTTTAAACCTCGATAACCCGCTGTAAAACCACTCACAACTCTCTACGATGAATATATCGATCGGCCAAAATTGGCTGAACAAAAAAAACTCACTTGAGTATATAGTTCCTTATCCATCAAGAGGGGTCGGAACAACTATTTTTTACCAAGATTAAGGCTAAATAAAAATTATATCAGCGAACAATTGACATTTCGCCACAATGACTTGAGCGCAATCTGGTTTCAGACTTGATTTCGATGGCTATTGTGTTTTATCAGAAACGTATTGTGCTCCATCGGGTCTGATCACCAACAATTTTGAGCACAATTATAGTTTTGATCAGTGAAGATTTTTGAGCGCATGTGGGCGTGATCGGAAATTTTTTCAGGGAGAAAATGTTCTGAAAGTTTTTGTATTTGTATTCGGCCACACGACTTCGGCTCAGACAAGACACAACAATTCTGCAGTGATCTGAACAAAAAAATAGAACTAACTGTCGGCAGCTTTTATAAAACAAAATCAAGTCACAGTCGAGAAAGACGTTTTAAATTGCGCAAACTGTTCAAAGTCAGCTATTCAGCTTAAAACATGCGCCAATAGATTATCAAGCAAAATTTTTGGTTTCTTTCCGTAAGTAAAGATCTGAAACTTTGTTCATTTGTTCATTAATTTAATATAGCGTTGTTAACCATTTTTTCTATTAAAAATAAAATTGATAGTACGGCACATAAAATTTGTTCAAGCTGAGCAGTTCTGTAAAATTATTTGTTCGAGCTGGCCTGTGATCAAACTCTTCGAACATGAAATTTTGGTTCCTTTCTTCAATTCAAAGAACTTGAATTTTATTGAGGCACTGCCTTCTTTTTTAAGGATCTGCTCACACATTTTTTCTTGATTTTTGAAGTCAAATTGGAGTAGTGATCTTGGTCACGCCGAAACAGGAAGTGGAGCGAAAAAGCGAGTGGAATTGCTGCGTGAAATTTTTTTGCTCTAATTTTGAAGTAGAGTGAGAAAACGATGTTTGAACAAAAATTCGTTTTCTCGCTTGCAGTTTTTTGTTCACATGCGGCAATTTCACTTTGATTTTTACTGTTTTTTCATTTTTTTGGATTGCATTTTTTCTAAATGGTTTTCCCAATTCACTCATAGTCCGTTCTAGGTCTAGTTTTCTGTTTAGTAAGTGAAAATTCTTTGAATTGTACGTCAGGACCTGTCCTGCTATAATTTTATTTTGTGATGTGATTTCTTTGAGAAATGGCTCAGAAAATTTTTTGCTCTGCAACTTCAAAAAAATTGCAAACATTCAACTACAAATTCATTGCGATCCGATGTAGATTATACCTTATATCTGGATTCATAAATAAAATAATTTAAACTTTTTTCACCTCTGAGAAGAAAAATAAACTCGTTTTTAATTAATTGCCTCTATCGCAAATTTTCCAGTCCTCACTTCACCTAAAAACAAAACCATTCAATTCTCCCACCGCCACACTATTGATTTCAAAAATATCGTAATTTGGAAGTTGAGAGCAATTTTCAAATCTCTCTTTAGCTTGACAATTCCCCATGGTGATATCAGATATCGAATACCAGCAAACCTTTCTTTTCAAAATGATATAGTAGATATTAATATTTTTTTCTAAGAAATCGATTATTATGATCTTCCAACAATAGATCAAAAACACTTAATTTGTAGATGTTAATTTGTAATTTTAATTTACAGTTCTTGTTTCGGTCTACTTTGATTATTTTAGTTGATTGCAGTAGTTTTTATTACAACTCCTAGTTATGTAATTGTTGGCGCCACTTCAAATAAGCTACAAAAGCCATCAGACAGCAAGAAATAACTTTTGAAACTGAAAAAACTTGAAAATTGTCAAAACTCAAAAATGGTCAAAACTGAAAAAATTTTACAAGTTGGGACCGAAAATTTGTCCACCCCCCCCCCCCCCGATTTTGGGAAGGCAAAACACGAGCAACCCGAGGTTATGGCAGACGGTTAGGGTTACCTCTAAGCTACTCACGGACCCAACGAACGTTATTGCATCAGACCCGCAAGTGTGGCTATTAGCACTTATATGGTGCAAAAGTGGCATTTTTTGATATTTTGTTATTTATTGTCAAATTTCTTAAGTTGTTTATTGGATGATATTTTAGATGATCATTAAAGGTGAAATAACGTACATTCGAGGCATTTAGAGCCACGTATTAACCATACGCGCTTATGTCAACAAAAGTAAATATTGCAGTAATTTGACATTTATTATGTAAACAATGACCTAAATCATTTTCTTGATTAACCAATCAGAAACAAAGAGCGATGATGTTATAAATGATAATTATTTGATTATTAACTTTAACCCAATTGTTTGATTAGTGAAACCGTATTGTATTTAAAACCATTAGAAACTGTTACCAAGAGCAGTTGGCTCTCAGATAGAATAAAATTTGATTCTTTAACAACTTTAGTCTTTTTTGCTAAGTTTTGCTAGATCTTAAGATCTTGCGAGTTCTAAGTTAGTTGAGCTTGCTTAACGAGAAGTTAGCAACATTACTAACACTGGTTGAAGCCTTACAAACTTCAGCACGAGATTGAACATAGATTATCACTAAGGATTTTCTTAACTTCAATCAACAAAATTAAAGTTACAGTCCTTTAAATACGTCCGAGCGACTAATTATTTCTGCAAGATCGTTAGTCAGTCGAACCCAGTGAAGAACCAGGCCGGCGTAAAACTCGAGAACCAGGCTGTGATATATCGGTTCCGCTGAGATTCTTGAGCAGCCGCAACATTTGGTCCTCCGACCCGGACACCAACAACAGCAGTGAAACGAATAGCAACGAATCTTCGATTCAACCTGGTGGACCAAAACACAACCAGCAACGATGGTCAGCAAAAGTCCCAACAGACACTGGAAGACACCTGATTGGAAGGCGAGTGGTCAACTCAAGACTTTAGAGAAAGAGCAAGCTGACCTACTCAAGTCCTTCGCCAGACACCTCAACGAGCTAGAAGGCTACCTGACACAGAACAAAACAATGACAGCCAAAGGTGCTTATCGATGTTTCTTCGAGACGTACGACAACTTGGAAGACAACCGACAACAGCAAAGGTTACTATTAAAACCAAAGTATTTTGAAAGCTTTGACAATGACACCAAGCGTATGTTAGAAGAAAAGAGTAAATTTTTGCGATGGGTAGTTGACAAAGTACCAGATCCTCGAGACATTGAAGATTGGCGCGCAGTTGTCGTCGACTACCGGAGAGACGCATTGCGAGGGTACAAATTAGTGGAAGATTCTGTTCTAATCGGGAACGAATTTTTAGAACTCGAAACGAAATTGAAAGCAGAAAATTTAAGCGAATCCGAAAAACAGATACTGTGTGATCAGGAGAAACGGTTATTAGAAAAGCTAGATGAAATTAGCGCAGAATGTCTGCGAATATTGAAGACAGAAACCAGTCCCCAAGGGTTTGCGAATTTGAGTGATGTTAGGAGTCACTATCAAGACCTGATCAAACAGTACAGGCTCAGCAAGGATTGTGGAAACCAAACATCGTTAGTGTCATCAACATCGGTTGGTGACAAAGACCCAAACGACGAAACTGTAATTGATACAGGAAATGGAGCCATAGAAAAAGCTGAGGAGAAAGCCGAGATCTCTTCCAAGCATTCTGCTACACATGGAAGCCGAAAACAACCTAGCGATCATCGAGAAGGCGACAGATCGAAGAAATGGAGCTCGAAAACCTACAAGCAAAGAAAGAAACAGAGCAACGACTGCGAGAGCGCCAGTTGGAGTTAGAGCAAGAGCGTGAAGAAATAGAACTTCGTCGCCAGTAACAAGAGTTACGCTTACAACAACAACAACAAGAAGACGAACTGCGTCTTCGACAGCAAGAGCGAGATCTTGAAAACAAAAGAAAGAAAGCAGAGGAAGAAGAAGAAGAAAGACGTATGAAACTTGAGCTGACCAAAGGAAGCTCAAGAGCTTCTGGATCAGTGGCAGATGAGATAGAAAGTGTTGGATCAAAATGAAATCACGAAAGAACAGCAGGGTGGGCAGAATCAGTGGCTCAACAGTCTGTCCCTAGACGGCCACTATCTCCAAATGTTGTTATCGACCTTCCAACGAGTGTCATCAAGGACAGAACTGACAAACGTTTCAGCACCTACCGAAAATTCCCCTGCTGTTCCAACCAGGCGAAAGACTTTTCTCAACGCAACTGACAGAGCTGAGCATTCTCAAGAAACCAGAAGTCCGTAAACCAATTAGAGTAACGGACCCACCAGCACCGCCGTTAACAGGGACGACGTTTCAGCAGCAGGGAACTTCAGCAGTTCAAGACAGAAACAGGAGTCAGAGTCCCATTAACAACTCTCGAAACAGGTCTGCCGAGAGCAGAAACAGGAGCACAATGAAACACACCACTCCCCAAGTCATTTACCAACCAGTACCAAGCAGTGGTGCCAGTGGCTTGCCAAAATTAAAACTGACAGAGTTTTCAGGAGATCCTCTGGAGTGGCCAGAGTGGTCAGGTCTCTTTGATATTGTTGTTCATCAAAAACCAATTAGCGATACGGAAAAGATGCAATACCTGAAGACCAGCCTCACGGGACAAGCAAAAGCAGCAATATCGGGAATGGGATTCAGCTCGCAATCATACTATCACGCTTGGGATATACTCTGTGAGAAGTATGGCAGATCAGATTTCATAGTCAACGCTCAATTCAAGAAAATACATACTCATCCTCCAGTTCGGCATGACGATTGTACGAGCATCGTCAAATTCGCAAATGTGGTAACAAATGTAGTAAACACTTTGACTCAACTTGGATATACATCCGACCTAGAATCAGAAGGAGGGCTAAGTTCAACAACTAGAAAACTTTATCCGCAACTGAGAGAACAGTGGTTGCAGTACATGCAAGATCGTCGACTACTGAGAGGCAACCTGATTGTTTTCAAAGAGTGGCTTGCCTCCAAAGCTGCAATTCATGAGAACTTGTTAGCACAGACAAGCTCGTCGTTTTACAGAAACAAATTTCAAAGCCGTGATAAACCGAAGACGAGTACCTTTGCTTCAAACGCTGAACAGTCGAGCAAACCCAAAAATTTCGAATGTCCCTTCAAAGACGGACAACACCCCACTTGGACATCTGAAAAATTCAAATCAATGAAAGTAAATGAACGACGAGAGCATGTCCAGAAGTTTCGACTGTGTTTCAATTGTTTGAAACCAGGTCACATGTCGAAGGACTGCAGAAGCAGGACATGCAGTGTACCCAGCCGTGGAAGGCGGCACAACAGGCTTTTGCACAGAGAACTACCGAAGAAGGAGACTGCAAAGAATGTCTCGGATGCTACAACTGCAGTAGCAACTAACATCACCCAAGGAGGACTTCCAGTGGTACTAATCAAGCTGACAAACAGAGACTTAAGCCTAAATGTACTAGCAATGTGTGATTCGGGATCCTCAATCTCATTTGTGGACAAATCAGTGGTGTCAAAACTCCAACTCCAAGGCCGAAAAGCAGCTCTATCAGTAGCAGGGATCCATGGATCACAGGATGTAAAGACTGAAATAGTGCCGATAGCTGTTTCAGCGCGTGAAAAGTCTCGACCACTGACAACAGTGCAGTTCTACGTACACGAAAAACTGAAATTGGGTGACCAGATTGTTGAGCTGAAAGAGTTGAAAGACAGTTACCCACATCTGAGGAACTTGCCAGATCAGAGCTAGAATCTAAACGATGTTCAAGTGATTCTTGGACAAGATTGTTACGACATTCATCACCCTTTTGAATTCAAGAAGTCAGAAGACAAAGCTGCACCATAGACAGTGAAATCAAAGATTGGTTGGGCTTTAAGAGGACCCCTACCAGCGAAGCAAGCAGCAACACTTGCGACCACAGCAACATCAATTGCAGACGACAAATTAGCAAACCAGTTGAGTAAGTGGTGGGATATCGGGTCCTACGCTTCAAACTGCGGTGTCAAAGGAAGAACAACGAGCAATCAAGACGTTGGAACAAACGAGCCGATTCAACGGTGAAAGATACGAAGTAGGACTTCTGTGGCGAGAGGACGAAGTGAAGTTACCAAACAACTTCTACTCTGCAATGGGGCAATTCAGATCCCTAGAAAAACGTCTACAGAAGGATGATACGTTACGACAACGCTATCAGGAAACAATTGACACTGATGTCACAGCTGCTTACGTTCGAAAAATTGACCAAACTGAACTGAACGAAACCAGAAAAGATTTACAATGGTATTTGCCACATCATCCCGTCATCAACCCGCATAAGCCGGAGAAAGTCAGAAGAGTGTGCAATGCGGCAGCCCAGTATCAAGGTGTGGCACTCAGCGATAAACTTCTGTCTGGACCAGACCTGCTACAGAGTCTGGTTGGAATAATTTTTCGATTCCGAGAACATCAAATAGCGCTATCAGCCGACATAGAAGCTATGTTTCCTCAAATTGGTGTTCCAAGCGCTGACAGCCGATGCCAACGCTTTCTCTGGAGAGACAACCCAGAACAGCGAATAGAATTTTACGAGTATACACGACACGTTTTTGCCAACTTGTGCAAACTACGCTCTGCATCAAGTGGCGAAAGATAATGCAGTCAACGACGAAAATCTTGTCAAAGCTGTCCAGCGAAACTTCTACATGGACGACTTCCTCAAGTCAGTCAGAACACCTCAAGAAGCAATTGAAATTTATCAGAAAGTCAGAGAAATCCTCATCAAAGGTGGATTCAAGTTGACGAAATGGATAACAAGTGGCGAAGAAGTCAAGTCACAGATCCCAGAGACAGACAGGTCAACGAAAGATGTGAAAACTTTCGAAGCAGAACCACAATCATCTTCAATCTAAGGACTGAACTGGAATGTGGACACAGATAGTCTCATAGTCTGTCGTGGAACTGAGCAAGAAGTTCCAGCAAAAATAACTCAGAGAATTGTCCTATCCTTTGTCTCAGCAGTGTTCTACCCACTTGGGATATGTTCACCATTCACCATACGAATGCGGTTTCTACTCAAAAGCATCTGGGCAGCGATGGGACAAGCATGGGACAAAGAGTTGTAAGCAGAACACTCAAAGCTATTCAGTGATTGGTGCTCTGAGTTTAGAGAAATAAGGACAATGTCAATAAATCGACTTTATTTTGAAAACGGATGCACAAACTTGAGACTACACATCTTTACAGATGCATCAGAGGAAGCAATGTGCATTGTTGCATATCTGCAAGATGAAGCAACGCTAAAACTGACATATGTAATAGGGAAATGTCGGGTGGCACCCATCAGACATATGACGGTACCGAAATTAGAACTTCAAGCCGCAGTCTACTGGGTTCGTCTCAGAAAGCAGATACTCAATGAACATGATGTCAAAATTGACAACATCTATCATTGGACCGACTCATCAACAGTGCTACAGTGGCTACAGGCAGCGCACAAGTAACAACAACTATTCGTTGCGAACCGAACAGCGGAAATATTGGAAAACTCATCGATGAATCAATGGAGACACGTCAAAGGTGTCGAAAACCCTGCCGACATCGGAACCATAGGAATGTCCATCGAAGGCCTCAAGGAGTCCGTATGGCTAAACGTGTCGGCATGGCTCCAGGCAGATGAAGAAAAGTGGCCAAAGCCGTGGTGCCAAGTGAATGAACTCGAGCCTGAGCAGGTTATGAGTACTGTAGCAACAGAAACAAAACTAGACCAAATATTTGACTGGAGACGATACAGTTCCTTCAACCGAATTAGAAACTTCATTATCTACTGCATGAGGTTCAAGACAAAGCAGAAGGGTACCCTCAAAGCAGACGAAATTCATCAAGCCGTGCAAATACTGTTTCGATTTGTTCAAAACGAAAGCTTCCCGAATGTTTCGAAGTCTATAGCAAACAGCAAAGACATCTCCAAAACTTTAAACATTGCCAAATTGTCACCCTCCATAGAGGAAGATGGAACAATTCGAGTGAAAGGTCGACTGAAGCATTCAAGTCTTGGTTACAATGCAAAACACCCAATATTGTTAACAGCAAAACATCCAGTAGTACAACTTCTGTTGGAGAGAGCTCACCGTGACAACCTACACGAAGGCACAGAATACGTGAGAAACATGCTTCAACAAGAATACTGGATCATCGGGCTGAGAAATGCATTAAGAAAAATCAAGTCGAGATGTATCAAATGCGGACACAGGAACGCCAATCCAATTCACCCACCGATGACAGATCTACCCAGAGAACGACTTGATGAACATGTGTTCCCATTCACCCATACCGGAGTCGACTACTTCGGACCCTTTGAAGTGAAGTTCCTACGACGTGCCTTGAAGAGATGGTGCTGCCTCTTCACTTGTCTGAGCAGTACACATCGAGCAGTACACATCGAAGTTGCCCAGTCATTGGGCACCGAGTCATGTCTAGCGGCAGTGACAAGATTCATCGCACGACGTGGCTACCCGAGTACCATCATCAGCGACAACGGAACAAACTTTGCCGGAGCAGCCAATGAGCTGAAAGAATTCATGAACGAGTGGGACAAGGCTAAGATTGAGAGTGACTTAGCACAGAAAAAGATTGTCTGGAAATTCAATCCTCCCGAAGCTCCTCACTTTGGTGGAATCTGGGAAAGACTAGTTCAAAGTTGCAAGAAGGTCATGATTGCAATCTTGGACAACAGAAACCTAACCGACGAGGTACTCAGCACAACAATGTGTCTTGTAGAGCAGACTCTCAACGCAAGACCCCTGACAGCAATAAGTGATGATCCAGAGGATCTGACAGCCCTAACACCAAATCACTTCTTGCTAGGACGAGAAAGTGCAAGTGCACCATTTATGCCATCCAGCGAGCGCTACCATGACCTGAGAAAATCTTTCAAAACGGCTCAAGCATATGCCGACATGATCTGGAAGAGATGGACTCGTGAATATCTTCCACAATGGAACCAGAGTTCAAAGTGGTCAAAGGAACATGTAAGAAACCTGAAAGAAGGAGAACTTGTTTGGATGGTAGACGAGTCAGTGAGACGATGTGAGTACAAGATGGGACGAATCATCCAAGTTTTTAAAGGCCACGATGGCGTCGTACAATCAGCGAGAGTCAAGATGGCACATGGAGAGCTAAACCGGCCAGTCGTGAAGTTAGCGCCAGTATTCTACGATGGTGTTTCCGAGATCGAAAACAGGGCCGGCGATGTTGGCGCCACTTCAAATAAGCTACAAAAAGCCATCAGACAGCAAGAAATAACCTTTGAAACTGAAAAAACTTGAAATTTGTCAAAACTCAAAAATGGTCAAAACTGAAAAAATTTTACAAGTTGGGACCGAAAATTTGTCCACCCCCCCCCCCGATTTTGGGAAGGCAAAACCCGAGCAACCCGAGGTTATGGCAGACGGTTAGGGTTACCTCTAAGCTACTCACGGACCCAACGAACGTTATTGCATCAGACCCACAAGTGTGGCTATTAGCACTTATATGGTGCAAAAGTGGCATTTTTTGATATTTTGTTATTTATTGTTAAATTTCTTAAGTTGTTTATTTTATGATATTTTAGATGACCATTAAAGGTGAAATACCGTACTTTCGAGGCATTCAGAGCCACGTATTAGCCATACGCGTTTATGTCAACAAAAGTAAATATTGCAGTAATTTGACATTTACTATGTAAACAATGACCTAAATCATTTTCTTGATTAACCTATCAGAAACAAGTAGCGATGATGCTATAAATGATAATTATTTGATTATTTACTTTAACCCAATTGTTTGATTAGTGAAACCGTATTGTATTTAGAACCATTAGAAACTGTTACCAAGAGCAGTTGGCTCTCAGATAGACTAAAATTTGATTCTTTAACAACTTTAGTCTTTTTGCTAAGTTTTGCTAGATCTTAAGATCTTGCGGTTTCTAAGTTAGTTGAGCTTACTTAACGAGAAGTTAGCAACATTACTAACAATGGTTGAAGCCTTACAAACTTCAGCACGGGATTGAACATAGATTATCACTAAGGATTTTCTTAACTTCAATCAACAAAATTAAAGTTACAGTCCTTTAAATACGTCCGAGCGACTAATTATTTCTGCGAGATCGTTAGTCAATCGAACCCTGTGAAGAACCAGGCCGGCGTAAAACTCGAGAACCAGGCTGTGATATATCGGTTCCTCTGAGATTCTTGAGCAGCCGCAACAGTAATCAAGTGTTCTTTTACTCACCCCCGCCCTTAAGGGTGAGAATTCCAGCCATACCCACGATACCCTTAATGAACGTTGCTATTTTTTCTCCCTATATCCACACACCAAACAACGTGAGATGAATAACGCGCACAATTTGTCGTTTCAAACAAACAATTTTCGTGCATTAGTTAAGCATGCAATTTAATGAGTGCTGTTCTCAGAAAACCAAAACTCTTTAAGATTTTTAGTTCTCAGGTTAAATTCCTTGACGCAAGGAACCTCTGATCGTATCGACGTGGATCGGAAACCGACGCTTCTTACGTTTTCAAACCGACGAAAACCGACAGTTCATACGTTTAAGTACCGACCAAACCGATC